>NC_092097.1:52222903-52227903 GCF_045679555.1 Salvelinus alpinus
CTAGTGATCCCCTATACATGACATATATACAGGCTAGTGATCCCCTATACATGACATATATACAGGCTAGTGATCCCCTATACATGACATATATACAGGCTAGTGATCCCCTATACATGACATATATACAGGCTAGTGATCCCCTATACATTACATATATACAGGCTAGTGATCCCCTATACATGACATATATACAGGCTAGTGATCCCCTATACATGACATATATACAGGCTAGTGATCCCCTATACATGACATATATACAGGCTAGTGATCCCCTATACATTACATATATACAGGCTAGTGATCCCCTATACATGACATATATACAGGCTAGTGATCCCCTATACATGACATATATACAGGCTAGTGATCCCCTATACATGACATATATACAGGCTAGTGATCCCCTATACATGACATATATACAGGCTAGTGATCCCCTATACATGACATATATACAGGCTAGTGATCCCCTATACATTACATATATACAGGCTAGTGATCCCCTATACATGACATATATACAGGCTAGTGATCCCCTATACATGACATATATACAGGCTAGTGATCCCCTATACATGACATATATACAGGCTAGTGATCCCCTATACATGACATATATACAGGCTAGTGATCCCCTATACATTACATATATACAGGATAGTGATCCCCTATACATGACATATATACAGGCTAGTGATCCCCTATACATTACATATATACAGGCTAGTGATCCCCTATACATGACATATATACAGGCTAGTGATCCCCTATACATGACATATATACAGGCTAGTGATCCCCTATACATGACATATATACAGGCTAGTGATCCCCTATACATGACATATATACAGGCTAGTGATCCCCTATACATTACATATATACAGGCTAGTGATCCCCTATACATGACATATATACAGGCTAGTGATCCCCTATACATGACATATATACAGGCTAGTGATCCCCTAAACATGACATATATACAGGCTAGTGATCCCCTATACATTACATATATACAGGCTAGTGATCCCCTATACATGACATATATACAGGCTAGTGATCCCCTATACATAATATATAATAATAATAATATATGCCATTTAGCAGACGCTTTTATCCAAAGCGACTTACATGACATATATACAGGCTAGTGATCCCCTATACATTACATATATACAGGCTAGTGATCCCCTATACATGACATATATACAGGCTAGTGATCCCCTATACATGACATATATACAGGCTAGTGATCCCCTATACATTACATATATACAGGCTAGTGATCCCCTATACATGACATATATACAGGCTAGTGATCCCCTATACATGACATATATACAGGCTAGTGATCCCCTATACATGACATATATACAGGCTAGTGATCCCCTATACATGACATATATACAGGCTAGTGATCCCCTATACATTACATATATACAGGCTAGTGATCCCCTATACATGACATATATACAGGCTAGTGATCCCCTATACATGACATATATACAGGCTAGTGATCCCCTATACATGACATATATACAGGCTAGTGATCCCCTATACATGACATATATACAGGCTAGTGATCCCCTATACATGACATATATACAGGCTAGTGATCCCCTATACATGACATATATACAGGCTAGTGATCCCCTATACATTACATATATACAGGCTAGTGATCCCCTATACATGACATATATACAGGCTAGTGATCCCCTATACATGACATATATACAGGCTAGTGATCCCCTATACATGACATATATACAGGCTAGTGATCCCCTATACATGACATATATACAGGCTAGTGATCCCCTATACATGACATATATACAGGCTAGTGATCCCCTATACATTACATATATACAGGCTAGTGATCCCCTATACATGACATATATACAGGCTAGTGATCCCCTATACATGACATATATACAGGCTAGTGATCCCCTATACATGACATATATACAGGCTAGTGATCCCCTATACATTACATATATACAGGCTAGTGATCCCCTATACATGACATATATACAGGCTAGTGATCCCCTATACATGACATATATACAGGCTAGTGATCCCCTATACATGACATATATACAGGCTAGTGATCCCCTATACATGACATATATACAGGCTAGTGATCCCCTATACATGACATATATACAGGCTAGTGATCCCCTATACATTACATATATACAGGCTAGTGATCCCCTATACATGACATATATACAGGCTAGTGATCCCCTATACATGACATATATACAGGCTAGTGATCCCCTATACATGACATATATACAGGCTAGTGATCCCCTATACATGACATATATACAGGCTAGTGATCCCCTATACATTACATATATACAGGATAGTGATCCCCTATACATGACATATATACAGGCTAGTGATCCCCTATACATTACATATATACAGGCTAGTGATCCCCTATACATGACATATATACAGGCTAGTGATCCCCTATACATGACATATATACAGGCTAGTGATCCCCTATACATGACATATATACAGGCTAGTGATCCCCTATACATGACATATATACAGGCTAGTGATCCCCTATACATTACATATATACAGGCTAGTGATCCCCTATACATGACATATATACAGGCTAGTGATCCCCTATACATGACATATATACAGGCTAGTGATCCCCTATACATGACATATATACAGGCTAGTGATCCCCTATACATGACATATATACAGGCTAGTGATCCCCTATACATGACATATATACAGGCTAGTGATCCCCTATACATTACATATATACAGGCTAGTGATCCCCTATACATTACATATATACAGGCTAGTGATCCCCTATACATGACATATATACAGGCTAGTGATCCCCTATACATGACATATATACAGGCTAGTGATCCCCTATACATGACATATATACAGGCTAGTGATCCCCTATACATGACATATATACAGGCTAGTGATCCCCTATACATGACATATATACAGGCTAGTGATCCCCTATACATGACATATATACAGGATAGTGATCCCCTATACATGACATATATACAGGCTAGTGATCCCCTATACATTACATATATACAGGCTAGTGATCCCCTATACATGACATATATACAGGCTAGTGATCCCCTATACATTACATATATACAGGCTAGTGATCCCCTAAACATGACATATATACAGGCTAGTGATCCCCTATACATGACATATATACAGGCTAGTGATCCCCTATACATTACATATATACAGGCTAGTGATCCCCTATACATGACATATATACAGGCTAGTGATCCCCTATACATGACATATATACAGGCTAGTGATCCCCTATACATGACATATATACAGGCTAGTGATCCCCTATACATGACATATATACAGGCTAGTGATCCCCTATACATGACATATATACAGGCTAGTGATCCCCTATACATGACATATATACAGGCTAGTGATCCCCTATACATGACATATATACAGGCTAGTGATCCCCTATACATGACATATATACAGGCTAGTGATCCGGTAGCGTACACAGATTTGCAGATGTTATCGCAAGTGCAACAAAATGCTTGTGTTTCTTGCTCCAACAGTGCAGAAACACCTAGCATTACAAAACAATACACTCATAATCCAAAAACGACCAAAAAATAAATATATATATATTTGTGGACCATTCTTGATACACACGGGGAACTGTTGAGTGTGAAAAACCCAGCAGCATTGCAGTTCTTGACACACAAACCGGTGCGCCAGGCATCTACAACCATAGCCCGTTCAAAGGCGCTTAAATCTTTTGTCTTGCCAATTCAACCTCAGAATGGCACACATACACAATCCGTGTCTCAATATTCTCACAAGGCTTAAAAAATAAATATTTAACCTGTCTCCTCCCCTTCATCTACACTGATTTGAAGTGGATTTAACAGGTGACATCAATAAGGGATCATAGCATTCACCTGGATTCATCTGGTCAGTCAATGTCATGGACAGAGCAGCTGTTCCTAATGTTTTGAACACTCAGTAGAGAATGGCTCATAATAATGTCTGGAATGGAGCAAATGGAATGGCATCAAAGACCTGGAGACCATGTGTTTAATGTACATGATACCATTCCACTGATTCCGCTCCAGTCATTACCACGAGCCCGTTCTTCCCAATTGAGGTGCCACCAACCTCCTGTGGCTTGGACAGTACATGAATATAAAAGGTGTGTACAGCAGTAGTTATCTAGGATGAGCCTGGATTAGAATAGAGTATATACATATGAAGTGGGTAAAACAGCATGAAAGTGACCAGTGTTCAATGAATCTATCTACTGTAGGTTCAGGGCAGGGTACTGGGCGGAGGCCGGCTAGTGGTGGCTGTTTAACAGTCTGATGGCCTGGAGATAGAAGCTGTTTGTCAGTCTCTCATTCCCAGCCTTGATGCACCTGTACTGTCTCCTCCTTCTACATGGTAGCGGGGTGAACAGTAAAGTAAAGCATGTTCACATCTTTAAGCTCTGTGACCCAGGAGTAATCCATATGGACTTTCTCCTAATGCTGCTATTCTCTATATTGATTTTGCCTAAAATGCAATCTGTGTACCTCCAAAAAAACACTCCAAACACTCTCATGAGCGTATACGTTTTAGAGGCTAAAGAAACTGGCAAAATCATAAAACAGCTATAACACACACACACACACACACACACACACACACACACAGCTACTTGAAGCTGTAACAGTACTACCTCGGGACATGGTTTAATGACTGTTGCTTGTTGTTGATGATGGGTGAAGCCTCCACAGCTCTTTGTTTGTAGTAAAAACACCCTGCTATTTTTAGCACAGGGGTTTGATTATAGCCAGCTAGCTTTTATAGTGGAGCGATAGTTACGTTTCCACCAGCATATCATTTAGTCAATCTGTCTGTGTGCACACACACACACACACGCGCGCGCAGACGCACACGCACGCAGACGCACACGCACACACACAAACGCT
>NC_092097.1:52230403-52257903 GCF_045679555.1 Salvelinus alpinus
CGTATAAAGAAACAGTAACAGAGAAGGTGATTATTGAGAAACAACCCCGTATAGAGAAGCAGTAACAGAGGAGGTGATTATTGAGAAACACCCCCCGTATAGAGAAACAGTAACAGAGGGGCGATTATTGAGAAACACCCCCGTATAGAGAAGCAGTAACAGAGGAGGTGATTATTGAGAAACACCCCCCGTATAGAGAAGCAGTAACAGAGGAGGTGATTATTGAGAAACACCCCCCGTATAGAGAAGCAGTAACAGAGAAGGTGATTATTGAGAAACACCCCCGTATAGAGAAGCAGTAACAGAGGAGGTGATTATTGAGAAACACCCCCCGTATAGAGACACAGTAACAGAGGGGTGATTATTGAGAAACACCCCCCGTATAGAGAAACAGTAACAGAGGGGTGATTATTGAGAAACACCCCCCGTATAGAGAAGCAGTAACAGAGGAGGTGATTATTGAGAAACACCCCCCGTATAGAGAAGCAGTAACAGAGGAGGTGATTATTGAGAAACACCCCCCGTATAGAGAAGCAGTAACAGAGAAGGTGATTATTGAGAAACACCCCCGTATAGAGAAGCAGTAACAGAGGAGGTGATTATTGAGAAACACCCCCCGTATAGAGACACAGTAACAGAGGGGTGATTATTGAGAAACACCCCCCGTATAGAGAAGCAGTAACAGAGGAGGTGATTATTGAGAAACACCCCCCATATAGAGAAGCAGTAACAGAGGGGTGATTATTGAGAAACACAGCAGAACGTTCCTGTAAGATAGTAGTGGACGTAGAATACATGGGGAGGAAGGCAGGCTTGCGACAAAGTTATTTTGTATTTTGGTATGAGTCAAAGCCGTGCCAAGTTCCACATTTACAGTGAATACTTATAGTATGTACAGAAAAGGAAAATACATTGACTTGATTACGTTCTACACATGGTCTTTTACCTGGTCTTTTACCTGGTAATATAGTGTCCGTTTTTCATGTTTGATATAACATTAACATATGCAGGGGTAGGCCTTCATTGTAAATACGAATTTGTTCTTAACTGACTTGCCTAATTAAATAAAGGTTAAATAAAAACAGTTATAATAATAATTCAATAAAATACTGAACATCAAGTCTTACACAGTGGACATTCCCGTTCTTACTAATAAAGTTAAGCTTTTAACATTTCTCCAAGCAAATAACATATCAGTATTAGAAAAGGAATGGAAATATACTGTAGTGACAAACGAAGGGGCCTAGCCCGAACCATGAAAAACAGCCCCAGACCATTATTCCTCCTACACCAAACTTTACAGTTGGCACTATGCATTGGGGCAGGTAGCGTTCTCCTGGCATCCGCTAAACCCATTGTCCACATACTTTTGTGTATATATATATATATATTGTATGTGGGATGCTGGGTTGAAGGGAGTTGTAGTTTTCATTAAGCAATTATTCAGCCTAGTTCAGCGCATAAACGTGGTAATTAAATACAATGACCATAATCCATTGCGCATGAATCCACATACTTTTCTATATAGAGTGTAATTTCGGTTACAACTCTTGTGTTCTACAATTAAACAATTAAATAATTACAATAATGAAACGTGAAGTAGAAAGTTAAGCGACGTTGCCCTATACCTAATATGTTGACCTTTATGTTTTTGGTTGGAGTACAGTGAAATGCTTTGAGTTAATATAGCCTATAGGTTTAATAGATATGAATATTGAAGCTGCTCAGATGTAATGATGTAATTGTTAGGTATGCGTAACTGGCTGTAAGGGAGTCAGGCGCAGGAGAGCAGAAGTTGGGTAGCCAAAGGAGCCTTTTATTTCGGCGAACAAAACACACGGCACTAAGAACACTAAACACAATATGGGTTGACATAACCCAGCGCAAACCAGTCTAGCGTGCACATACACGAAACAACAAACAAATCCACACACAGACATGGGGGGGGAACAGAGGGTTATATACACGTCTAATACTGAGGGAATTGAAACCAGGTGTGTACAAAAAACAAGACAAGACAAATGGAAAAATGAAAAGTGGATCGGCGATGGCTAGAAAGCCGGTGACGTCGACCGCCGAACGCCAACCGAACAAGAAAAGGAACCGACTTCGGCGAAAGTCGTGACAGTAATAATACATTAGATGTAGTCTAATGGCTTAATACTAGGTAGGTCTATCGTACATAGCCTAATAATCTAGCTTTATATAATTTGGTTATCTTGGTTTTCATTTTTTTTTTTTATTATCTTTGCTTCGCTTGTTTATAACAAACTTTTTAAGCTATTTGTATTCAACTAGGACGTTTTCGGCTGTCACAGAGAGACATATAAACATCTTCATTCTGTTTAGCAGAGATTTTCTGTGTGTAAAGTGACGCGGGAGAGCAAACGATGATCTAACAACCCACTTAGCTGTTAGAGTGGTCTGAGGCAGGCGTTAAGATTACGAGACATTTCAAGTGCAACGTTAATAAAGACGGTTTTGGTAAACATCTCGTAAATTTAAAGATGCTCTTACGAAGGTTCTTACGATAAACTTAGCCTTAAGATGCTTTTGGGAAACCGGGCCCAGAGCCCTATGGGGAATAGGGATCCTATTGAGACACGGTCTCAGTGATTTAACACAGCATCTCCATGATGGAGGAAGTGAATCAACATGAGTGGTAGTGGGCAATGAGGTGCAGTGAGGTTTGTTCACATCAAGAGTGGTGAAGATGATGATGAGAGCTTGTTCTGCACACACACCTCCACACACACACACACACACACACACACACACACACACACACACACACACACACACACACACACACACACACACACACACACACACACACACACACACACACACATACCCTAAGCTTTAGTATTAAAACTGGTTTTCCATTGAGCTTTATACTTGCTGTATACAGTTGTTATACAGTACTTCACTAGTTCACAATGTGTCTGATTAGGTTCTGTTAATACAAGCCTCTTGTTTGTCTTTCTGTAGATGAGAATACTTGGAGGACAGAGGATCATGTATTTTACAAGATGTGTAAAGGCCTTGTTTTTATAGTGGCAACAGTAGCAGACATTTTGAATCAGAGAGCATAATCTTGGCAACCCAGAACAGAACCAAATCTACAGAGAGCAGAACAGCATGGTGTTTAATTTTGGCGAGCTTTGATGAATCGCGTTCATGAAAATATCATGGAGTGGCACATTTAAAACCATTCAGCTTGATAACTGCTGCGTACCTTTCGGCTGACTCCTGTAAAAGCCAGTCTGATCTTCTCTTTACTTGTCGTGAGCGTTTCAGTCAGAGAGAGAGAGAGAGAGGGAAGGGCATCAGGGGGTATGTTCATTTGGTATAGAGCAGATCTAACTCACTCTATTAAATTAATCAAAACGGGAACATTTTACATTTGTCTAGAAATTCAAAAGGAAATGATCTCAACAGAGAAAAATGTCCTCCTGTGTGCTACCTATATTCCCTCCACTAGAATCCCCATACTTTAACAATGACAGCTTCTCCATCCTGGAGGGGGAGGTCAATCATTTCCAGTCCCAGGGACATGTACTAGTCTGTGGCGACCTAAATGCCAGAACTGGACAAGATCCTGACACCCTCAGCACACGGGGACAAACACCTGCCTGCAGGTGACAGCATTCCCTCCCCCATATGCCCCCCTAGGCACAACTATGACAACATAACCAACAAAAACCGGCCACAACTCCTGCAGCTCTGTTGCACGCTGGGTCTGTACATAGTCAATGGTAGGCTTCGAGGGGACTCCTACAGTAGGTACACCTATAGCTCATCTCTTGGCAGTAGTACTGTAGACTACTTTATCACCGACCTCAACCCAGAGTCTCTCAGAGCGTTCACAGTCAGCACACTGACACCACTATCAGATCCCAGCAAAATCACAATCTACTTGAACAGAGTAATAATCAACCATGAGGCATCGAAGCCCAACAAACTGCATACTATTAACAAATGCTATAGGTGGAAGGAAGGTGGTGTAGACGCCTACCAGAAAACTATTGGCCAATAACAAATTAGACAACTTCCTGGACAAAATGTGTTCCTGCAATAGTGAAGGTTTAAACTTAGCAGTAGGAAGTGTGATCATTATACAAAAGTATGTGGACACCCCTTAAAATGTGTGGATTCGGCTATTTCAGCCACACCCATTGCTGACAGGTGTATAACATCAAGCACACAGCCATGCAATCTCCACACAAACTCACAGACCGGGACCGCTGAGTGCTGTAGCGCGTTCTCTGGAGTGATAAAACACGCCTCAACATCTGGCTGTCCGACGGACGAATCTGGGTTCGGCCAGGAGAACGCCACCTGCCCCAATGCATAGTGCCAACTGTAAAGTTTGGTGGAGGAGGAATAATGTTCTGGAGCTGTTTTTCATGGTTTGGGCTAGGCCCCTTAGTTCCAGTGAAGGGCAATCTAAACTCTACAGTATACAATGACATGCTAGACCACTGGTTCTCAATCCTGGTCCTGGAGACCCAAAGTGGGTGCACATTTTAGTTTTTGCCCTAGCACTACACAGCTGATTCAAAAGATCAACATCAAAAGGCTTTTGTGATTTGAATCAGGTGTGTAGTGCTAGGGCAAAAACTAAAATGTGCACCCCTTTCTGTCCCCAGGACCAGGATTGAGAACCACTGCTCTAGACGATTCTGTGCTTCCAACTCTGTGGCAACAGTTTGGTGAAGGCCCTTTCCTGTTTCAGCATGACAATGCCCTCGTGTACAAAGTGAGGTCCATACAGAAATGGTTTGTTCGAGATCGGTGTGGAAGAACTTGACTGGCCTGCACAGAGCCCTGACCTCAACCCCATCGAACACCTTTGGGATGAATCGGGAAACGCCGACTGCGAGCCAGCCCTAATCGCCAAACATCAGTGCCCGACCTCACTAATGCTCTTGTGGTTGAATGGAAGCAAGTCCCTGCATCAATGTTCCAACATCTAGTGGAAAGCCTTCCCAGAAGAGTGGAGGCTGTTATAGCAGTAAAGGGTGGGACCAACTCCATATTAATGCCCATGATTTTGGAATGAGATGTGCGACAAGCAGGTGTCCACACACTTTTGGTTATGTAGTGTATTTGACCTATCAGCTACCTAAGAAACCTAGGAAAACTAACAACAATGAGAAATGTTTTGATGAATAATGCAAAACCTAAGAAAGAAATTGAGAAACCTATCCAACCAAAAACACAGAGAACAGAGAACCAGAAAATCCTAGCTTACGCCTTCACTATGGTGAAACAATACAGAAATCCACTAAGAAAAAAGAAGGAACAGCATGACAGAAAACAGCTCATTATGATTGAAGAATCCATAGAATAAAATAACTTAATTGGAACACACTAAAGAAACAACAACATGAAGAGCTACAGTTGAAGTCGGAAGTTTACATACACTTAGGTTGGAGTCGTTAAAACTCGTTTTTCAACCACTCCACAAATTTCTTGTTAACAAACTATAGTTTTGGCAAGTCGGTTAGGACATCTACTTTGTGCATGACACAAGTAATTTTTCCAACAATTGTTTACAGATTATTTCACTTATAATTCACTATATCACAATTCTAGTGGGTCAGAAGTTTACATACGCTAAGTTGACTGTGCCTTTAAACAGCTTGGAAAATTCCAGAAAATGATGTCGTGGCTTTAGAAGCTTCTAATAGGCTAATTGACATAATTTGAGTCAATTGGAGGTGTACCTGTGGATGTATTTCGAGGCCTACCTTCAAACTCAGTGCCTCTTCGCTTGACATCATGGGGAAATCAAAAGAAATCAGCCAAGACCTCAGATAAAAAATTGTTGACCTCCACAAGTCTGGTTCATCCTTGGGAGCAATTTCCAAATGCCTGAAGGTACCACATTCATCTGTACAAACAATAGTACGCAAGTATAAACACAATGGGACCACGCAGCCGTCATACCGCTCAGGAAGGAGAAGCGTTCTGTCTCCTAGAGATGAACGTACTTTGGTGTGAAAAGTGAAAATCAATCCCAGAACAACAGCAAAGGGCCTTGTGAAGATGCTGGAGGAAACAGGTACAAAAGTATCTATATCCACAGTAAAACGAGTCCTGTATCAACATAACCAGAAGGCAGCTCAGCAAGGAGGAAGCCACTGCTCCAAAACTGCCATAAAAAAGCCAGACTACGGTTTGCAACTGCACATGGGGACAAAGATCGTACTTTTTGGAGAATTGTCCTCTGGTCTGATGAAACAAAAATAGAACTGTTTGGCCATAATGACCCTCATTACGTTTGGAGGAAAAAGGGGGTCGCTTGCAAGCCGAAGAACACCATCCCAACCGTGAAGCACGGGGTGGCAGCATCATGTTGTTGGGATGCTTTGCTGCAGGATGTACTGGTGCACTTCACAAAATAGATGGCATCATGAGAAAGGAAAATTATGTGGATATATTGAAGCAACGTCTCAAGACATCAGTCAGGAAGTTAAAGCTTGGTCGCAAATGGGTCTTCCAAATGGACAATGACCCCAAGCATACTTTCAAAGTTGTGGCAAAATAGCTTAAGGACAACAAAGTCAAGGTATTGGAGTGGCCATCACAAAGCCCTGACCTCAATCCCATAGAAAATGTGTGTACAGAACTGAAAACGTGTGCGAGCAAGGAGGCCTACAAACCTAACTCAGTTACACCAGCTCTGTCAGGAGGAATGGGCCAAAATTCACCCAACTTATTGTGGGAAGCTTGTGGAAGGCTACCCGAAACGTTTGACCCAAGTTAAACAATTTCAAGGCAATGCTACCAAATACTAATTGAGTATATGTAAACTTCTGAACCACTGGGAATGTGATGAAAGAAATTAAAGAGAAATGTATTTGGCTAAGGTGTTTGTAAACTTCCTACTTCAACTGTATCTATTCAAAATGGAGATAAATGGGTAAACCACTTCTCCAACCTTTTCAGCCATATAACAAAGACCTGTCCTGTAGTCCTGCTGCCCTGTAGTCCTGCTGCCCTGTAGTCCTGCTGCCCTGTAGTCCTGCTGCCCTGTAGTCCTGCTGCCCTGTATTCTTGTAGTCCTGCTGCCCTGTAGTCCTGCTGCCCTGTAGTCCTGCTGCCCTGTAGTCTTGTAGTCCTGCTGCCCTGTAGTCCTGCTGCCCTGTAGTCCTGTAGTCCTTCAGCCCTGTAGTCCTGCTGCCCTGTAGTCCTGCTGCCCTGTAGTCCTGCTGCTCTGTAGTCTTGTAGTCCTGATGCCCTGTAGTCCGTCAGCCCTGTTGTCCTGCTGCCCTGTAGTCCTGCTGCCCTGTAGTCTTGTTGTCCTGCTTCCCTGTAGTCTTGCTGCCCTGTAGTCCTTCAGCCCTGCTGTCCTGCTGCCCTGTAGTACTGTGACCCTACTAGATTACCCTGACAGACATGTTCCTTCTCTATCTCTCTCTTATTAACCCTCTCTCTCTCCTCTCTTTCTCTCTCTTCCCACTGCCCCCTTGACCCTGTCCATTCTTATGCTGCTAATCAGTCTTCTGCTGTGGTTGTGTTTGTATATGGGAGCGTGCTGTGCATGTGTGTGTGTGTGTGTGTGTGTGTGTGTGTGTGTGTGTGTGTGTGTGTGTGTGTGTGTGTGTGTGTGTGTGTGTGTGTGTGTGTGTGTGTGTGTGTGTGTGTGTGTGTGTGTGTGTGTGTGTGTGTGTGTGTGCTGCGTGTGGGTGCATGTGCATGTGTACCATCTGCTGTGCTATGGTTTCCAGCTGGCAGCTCACCATCCAGGGGGAATTAGCATGTCAATATGCTGTTAATTGCAAAGACCTTAATGAGCCAAAAACATCTCCTTCTCTTTTTCACCCTTCTTTTTCTCTCAAATTCAATTCAATTCATTTCAAATCTTTTCAATTCAATTCAAAGGGCTTTATTGGCGTTGGAAACATTAGTTTACATAGCCAAAGCAAGTGAAAAGATAATAAACAAAAGTGAAATTAACAATCAGAAATGAACAGTAAACATTACCCTCACAACATTACACTCTCTCTCTCTCGGTCAGAGTGAGCAGAACAGTATATACATGAAGTCAGTATCATGTAGCTGATAAGTAGTTAACCTAACTTTGTTGAAGGCTGGATCATCATAATCAGTGTCACATCACCTCCAACACACATGTAGGTAGATGGTTAGTCCCTTGTTGCAGCTCGTATTCATCATATTCTCTGTCACATCACCACCAACAATATAGTGCATAAGAGGTCATACAATAAGTTTGTAGTGATTCATATGTTGATGTAAAGAATATTTGCTGGTCTGTGGTGTGTAATGAGGAGCAACCAGACGCTGCACTTGACACACTTATGAAACTACTTATTCCAGTTACTAATAAGCACCCATTAAGAAAATGACTGTAAAAACTGTTATATCCCCTTGGATTGATGAGGAATTGAAAAATTGTATGGTTGAGAGGGATGAGGCAAATGGTATGGCAATTAGGTCTGGCAGCCCAACTGATTGGCAAACTAAGAAATCATGTGACTAAACTAAATAAAGATAAAATAAACCACACCCTGAAACCACGGTAAATTAAATACAGAATGATAGTTAAAAGCTTTGGGGAACCTTAAATGACATTTTGGGGAAAAACCAACTCAGCTCCTTCATTCATTGAATCAGATGGCTCATTCATCACACAGCCCACTGATATTGCCAACTACTTTAATGACGTTTTCATTGGCAAGATTAGCAAACTTAGGGATGACATGCCAGCAACAAAGACTGACACTACACATCCAAGTATACCAAATTATGAAAGACAAGAATTGTACTTTTGAATTCCGTAAAGTCAGTGTGAAAGAGGTGAAAAAATGATTGTTGTCTATCAACAATGACAAGCCAACTGGGTCTAACAATCTGGATGGAAAATTACTGAGGATAATAGCAGATGATATTGCCACTCCTATTTGCCACATCTTCAATTTAAGCCTACTAGAAAGTGTGTGCCCTCAGGCCTGGAGGGAAGCTAAAGTCATTCCGCTACCTAAGAATAGGAAAGCCCCCTTCACTGGCTCAAATATCAATCAGCCTGTTACCAACCCTTAGTAAACTTCTGTAAAAAATGGTGTTTGACCAGATACAATGCTATTTTACAGTAAACAAATTGACAACAGACTTTCAGCATGCTTATAGGGAAGGACATTCAACAAGCACAGCACTTACACTAATGGCTGATGATTGGCTGAGAGAAATTGATGATACAATGATTGTGGGGTCTGTCTTGTTAGACTTCAGTGCAGCTTTTGACATTATCAATCATAGTCTGATGCTGGAAAAACGTATGTGTTATGGCTTTACACCCCCTGCTATATTGTGGATAAAGAGCTACCTGTCTGACAGAACACAGAAGGTGTTCTTTAATGTAAGCCTCTCAAATATAATCCAGTTACAATTAGGAATTCCCCAGGGTAGATGTTTAGGCCCCTTGCTTTTTTCAATTTTTACTAACGACATGCCACTGACTTTGAGTAAAGCCAGAGTTTCTATGTATGCGGATGACTCAACACTATACGTGTCAGCTACTACAATGATGACTGAAATGACTGCAACACACAACATAGAGCTGCAGTTAGTTTCAGAGTGGGTGGCAAGGAATAAGTTAGCCCTAAATATGTCTAAAACTAAAAGCATTGTATTTGGAACAAAACACTCACTAAACCCTTAACCTCAACTAAATCTTGTAATAAATAATGTGGAAATTGAGCAAGTTGAGATAACTAAACTGCTTGGAGTAACCCTAGATTGTAAACTGTCATGGTCAAAACATAGCTAAGATGAGGAGAAGTCTGTCCATAATAAAGCGCTGCTCTGCCTTCTTAACAACACTATCAACAAGGCAGGTCCTACAGGCCCTAGTTTTGTCGCACCTGGACTACTGTTTAGTCGTGTGGTCAGGTGCCACAAAAAAGGACTTAGGAAATTTGCAATTGGCTCAGAACAGGGCAGCACGGCTGGCCCTTGGACATACACAGAGAGCTAATATTAATAATATGCATGTCTGTCTCTCCTGGCTGAAAGTGGAGGAGAGATTGGCTTCATCACTACTTTCATTTATGAGAGGTATTGACATGTTGAATGCACCGAGCTGTCTGTCTAAACTACTGGCACACAGCTCGGACACCCATGCATACCCCACAAGACATGCCACAAGAGGTCTCTTCACAGTCCCCAAGTCCGAACAGACTATGGGAGGCACACAGTACTACATAGAGCCATGACTACATGGAACTCTATTCCACATCAAGTAACAGACGCAAGCAATAAAATTAGATCTAAAAAACACCTTATGGAACAGCAAGGACTGTGAAGCAACACAAACATTGGCACAGACACACACACACACACGCACACACAAACGATAACATACGCACTATGCATACACATGGATTTAGTACTGTAGATATGTAGTGGAGTAGGGGCCTGAGGGCACACAGTGTGTTGTGTAATCTGTGAATGTATTGTAATGTTTTTAAAATTGTATAAACTGCCTTAATTTTGCTGGGCCCCAGGAAGAGTAGCTGCTGCTTTGGCAGGAACTAATAAGGATCCATAATAAATACAAACACGCATATAGGTATATGTTGCAGCTTGTCCCTTGTTGCAGCTCGTATTGTTAACTGTATTGTATCAGCTTATGTATTGTACTGTGTTTTTATTGTGCCAGCTGTTGCTGTTTCTTGGGACCTGAGTTTTAGGGATGAGGACCTCTCTGTATGGTGTGGGATAACACAGGAAGGGATGAGGACCTCTCTGTATGGTGCGGGATAACACAGGAAGGGATGAGGACCTCTCTGTATGGTGTGGGATAACACAGGAAGGGATGAGGACCTCTCTGTATGGTGTGGGATAACACAGGAAGTGATGAGGACCTCTCTGTATGGTGTGGGATAACACAGGAAGGGATAAGGATGAGGACCTCTGTATGGTGTGGGATAACACAGGAAGGAATGAGGATGAGGACCTCTGTATGGTGTGGGATAACACAGGAAGGGATGAGGACCTCTCTGTATGGTGTGGGATAACACAGGAAGGGATAAGGATGAGGACCTCTGTATGGTGTGGGATAACACAGGAAGGGATGAGGACCTCTGTATGGTGTGGGATAACACAGGAAGGGATAAGGATGAGGACCTCTGTATGGTGTGGGATAACACAGGAAGGAATGAGGATGTTGACCTCTCTGTATGGTGTGGGATAACACAGGAAGGGATGAGAATGAGGACCTCTCTGTATGGTGTGGGATAACACAGGAAGGGATGAGGATGAGGACCTCTGTATGGTGTGGGATAACACAGGAAGGGATAAGGATGAGGACCTCTCTGTATGGTGTGGGATAACACAGGAAGGGATGAGGACCTCTGTATGGTGTGGGATAACACAGGAAGGGATGAGGATGAGGACATCTCTGTATGGTGTGGGATAACACAGGAAGGGATGAGAATGAGGACATTGTGTTTCACTTCTCACGTTTGTCTTTTTGATCTTCCTCTTTTTTTTACAACTAGGTCAAAACATGAATACATAAATGCATAATATATTCATTTCAGGTATCTCAGTATTGGAAACCAGCAGTACAGCTGCCCTTCATGCTGTGATCCTTCCCTGGCTTACACACTCTACATCAGGATGTGTTGAATGTAATCTATATCCTACACTGTCTACATCAGGATGTGTTGAATGTAATCTATATCCTACACTGTCTACATCAGGATGTGTTGAATGTAATCTATATCCTACACTGTCTACATCAGGATGTGTTGAATGTCATCTATATCCTACACTGTCTACATCAGGATTTGTTGAATGTAATCTATATCCTACACACTCTACATCAGGATGTGTTGAATGTAATCTATATCCTACACACTCTACATCAGGATGTGTTGAATGTCATCTATATCCTACACACTCTACATCAGGATGTGTTGAATGTCATCTATATCCTACACTGTCTACATCAGGATGTGTCGAATGTAATCTATATCCTACACTGTCTACATCAGGATGTGTTGAATGTAATCTATATCCTACACTGTCTACATCAGGATGTGTTGAATGTAATCTATATCCTACGCTGTCTACATCAGGATGTGTCGAATGTAATCTATATCCTACACTGTCTACATCAGGATGTGTTGAATGTCATCTATATCCTACACTGTCTACATCAGGATGTGTCGAATGTAATCTATATCCTACACTGTCTACATCAGGATGTGTTGAATGTAATCTATATCCTACACTGTCTACATCAGGATGTGTTGAATGTAATCTATATCCTACACTGTCTACATCAGGATGTGTTGAATGTAATCTATATCCTACACTGTCTACATCAGGATGTGTTGAATGTAATCTATATCCTACACTGTCTACATCAGGATGTGTTGAATGTAATCTATATCCTACGCTGTCTACATCTGGATGTGTTGAATGTCATCTATATCCTACACTGTCTACATCAGGATGTGTTGAATGTAATCTATATCCTGTGGGATAATAACTAAGATCTAGAACTACCTGCATTTCTCTGCTCTCCTCTGTGAATTAAGACGTGGGCTTAATGTTT
This sequence comes from Salvelinus alpinus, assembly GCF_045679555.1. Classification (NCBI taxonomy): domain Eukaryota; kingdom Metazoa; phylum Chordata; class Actinopteri; order Salmoniformes; family Salmonidae; genus Salvelinus; species Salvelinus alpinus. The sequence continues at coordinate 52,242,999 of NC_092097.1, forward strand.
CACACCATGAGAGACAGAGAGAGAGCCTTTTGGATCACTGGTTCTGACCTCACTCTGCCTGCCTGATGGAAGTCTGCCTGTCTGATGGAAGCCTGTCTGATGGAAGCCTGCCTGTCTGCCTGCCTGATGGAAGCCTGCCTGTCTGCCTGCCTGATGGAAGCCTGCCTGTCTGCCTGTCTGATGGAAGCCTGTCTGATGGAAGCCTGCCTGTCTGCCTGTCTGATGGAAGCCTGTCTGATGGAAGCCTGCCTGTCTGCCTGCCTGATGGAAGCCTGTCTGATGGAAGCCTGCTTGTCTGCCTGCCTGATGGAAGCCTGCCTGCCTGATGGAAGCCTGCCTGTCTGCCTGCCTGATGGAAGCCTGTCTGATGGAAGCCTGCCTGTCTGCCTGCCTGATGGAAGCCTGCCTGCCTAATGGAAGCCTGCCTGTCTGCCTGCCTGATGGAAGCCTGTCTGATGGAAGCCTGCCTGTCTGCCTGCCTGATGGCAGCCTGCCTGCCTGATGGAAGCCTGCCTGTCTGCCTGCCTGATGGAAGCCTGCCTGTCTGCCTGCCTGATGGAAGCCTGCCTGTCTGCCTGCCTGATGGAAGCCTGCCTGTTTGCCTGCCTGATGGAAGCCTGTCTGCCTGCCTGATGGAAGCCTGCCTGTCTGCCTGCCTGATGGAAGCCTGCCTACCTGATGGAAGCCTGCCTGCCTGATGGAAGCATGCCTGCCTGATGGAAGCATGCCTGTCTGCCTGCCTGATGGAAGCCTGCCTGCTTTCCTGATGGAAGCCTACATGTCTGCCTGCCTGATGGAAGCCTGCCTGCCTGATGGAAGCCTGCCTGCCTGATGGAAGCATGCCTGTCTGCCTGCCTGATGGAAGCCTGCCTGCTTTCCTGATGGAAGCCTACCTGTCTGCCTGCCTGATGGAAGCCTGCCTGATGGAAGCCTGCCTGTCTGCCTGCCTGATGGAAGCCTACCTGTCTGCCTGCCTGATGGAAGCATGCCTGTCTGCCTGCCTGATGGAAGCCTGCCTGATGGAAGCCTGCCTGATGGAAGCCTGCCTGATGGAAGCCTGCCTGATGGAAGCCTGCGCTGTATATACTGCACGCCGTGATTTACCTCGCATTCACCTGAGTCACCAACACTTAGTCACATTATTGGTCAATGACATGTGGCCAAGGCTGGGCCTGGAGGCTGTCCGTGTTTGTGTGTTTGTGGACGTTTTTAACTATACTTAACTATAGTAAACTAACAACATTGTGACCAACTGGGGCCATTTTGTTAGTCCCCACAAGAATAGTAAACTAACAACATTGTGACCAACTGGGGCCATTTTGTTAGTCTCCACAAGAATAGTAAACTAACAACATTGTGACCAACTGGGGCCATTTTGTTAGTCCCCCACAAGGTCAAATGCTATTTCTAGGAGGTTTAGGGTTAAAGTTAGAATTAGTGTGTAATGTAACCACAGACGTAACCACAGACGCCTGGAGACAGGAAGCAAGTACAGGGTGAGGATTTAGTAGTGTTAGGGTTAGAATTAGGTTTAGGGCTGGGAGCTAGGGTAAGTTTGAGGGTTAGGAGCTAGGATTAGGTTCAGGGTTAAGGTTAGGTTTTTGGGTTAAGGTTAGTGTTAGGGGTTAGGGAAAATAGGAATTTGAATGGGACTGAATTGTGTGTCAGTCAGGGTCAGGTCAGTTAAGGTCAGTTATACAAGGTCAGTTATACAAGGCTGTGTGTGTGTTCTGCTGCAGTGGAGGGGTGGGGGGGGGGGGGCTAATTGAATGTCTAAGAGTGTGATAGTGGGGGGATGGGCAGGCAGGAGGCATGGATCAATCACTTTTTCCCCACTGGTAATTGCTATAATATAATAATAATAATATACGAATATTATAATTACATAATATAATAAAATAATAATATAATAACATTATAATAATATAGTATAATATAATTACATGGTAATGACCTAATATTACATAATAATAGGTTTCTTTGGAATCAAGTCATTTAAACAAGTACTAGACAGTACCAATACATACCATGTATTTTGGTACCAGGTAGTTAGAACATGCACACTGTGTTACATCTTCATTTATTAGGTAGAACCAGGAAGAACCAGGTAGAACCAGGAAGAACCAGGAAGAACCATGTTAAACTGGGCTGTAGAATAAAGTGTCATGTTCCACACACACACACACACACACACACACACACACACACACACACACACACACACACACACACACACACACACACACACACACACACACACACACACACACACACACACACACACAACCACACACACACACTCTCACCTCCAGCACCTCTCTCTACACAGCCTCAGATGAGGAACGTGCCCCTATGACAAAACAACTCACTTAACCATCTTTACAACGGTCTGGCTTCCTTCTCTTTCCAGGAAATTTCCAGCAGTTATGGTATAATACAGGGATGGGCAACTGGCAGCCTGCTCGCTAAAACGTCTCTCTTCCCTATGGCAAAATGTGTAGAATTTCATAAAAATTGCTTCAAAACAACATTTTCTTTATGCCCCATGGCCCATTTTTTTTTAAATAATAGGACAATAGGACAACTCTCCCTCCACTGTCAAGAGGGGGGCCGCTAAGGGGCCCCCAACACAAATGTGCTTAGGGCCCCTAAAAGGCGAGGGCCGGCTCTGCCTGCATGTGTGGGTATGGATGTGGGTACGCACACCCGCAAGCTACTGCAGCCCCTCGTGATGAGTTAAGATTTTTGTTGACCTCCACCCCCACCAAAGTTGCTCGTCCCTGGTATAATGATGCAATAATGCCAAATGAGGTGTGGTATATGGCCAATATATCAAATCAAATTTATTTGTCACATACACACGGTCAGCAGATGTTAATGCAAGTGTAGAGAAATGCTTGTGCTTCTAGTTCCGACCATGCAGTAATAACCAACGAGTAATCTAATCTAACAATTTCACAACAACTACCTTATACACACACAAGTGTAAAGGAATGAATACGAATATGTATATAAAAATATATAAATGAGTGATGACCGAACGGCATAGGCAAGATGCAGTAGATGGTATAGAGTACAGTATACACATATGAGATGAGTAATGTAGGGTATTGGAACATTATATAAAGTGGCATTGTTTATTAAAGTGGCTAGTGATACATTTAATTACATCAAGATGGCAAGATGCAGTAGATGGTATAGCGTACAGTATATACATTTGAGATGAGTAATGTAGGGTATGTAAACATTATATAAAGTGGCTAGTGATGAATTGTTTACATCCATTTTTCCATTATTAAAATGGCTGGAGTTGAGTCAGTATGTTGGCAGCAGCCACTCAATGTTAGTGATGGCTGTTTAACAGTCTGATGGCCTTGAGATAGAAGCTGTTTTTCAGTTTCTCGGTCCCCGCTTTGATGCACCTGTATTGACCTCGCCTTCTGGATGATAGCGGGGTGAACAGGCAGTGGCTCGGGTGGTTGTTGTCCTTGATGATCTTTTTGGTCTTCCTGTGACATCGGGTGGTGTAGGTGTCCTGGAGGGCAGGTAGTTTGTACCCGGTGATGCGTTGTGCAGACCTCACTACCCTCTGGAGAGCCTTCCGGTTATGGGCGGAGCAGCTGTACCAGGCGATGATACAGCCCGACAGGATGCTCTCGATTGTGCATCTGTAAAAGTTTGTGAGTGTTTTTGGTGACAAGCCAAATTTCTTCAGCCTCCTGAGGTTGAAGAGGTGCTGCTGCACCTTCTTCACCACGCTGTCTGTGTGGGTGGACCATTTCAGTTTGTCCGTGATGTGTACGCCGAGGAACTTAAAACTCTCCACCCTCTCCACTACTGTCCTGTCAATGTAGATATGGGGCTGCTCCCTCTGCTGTTTCCTAAAGTCCACGATCATCTCCTTTGTTTTGTTGACATTGAGTGTGAGGTTATATTCCTGACACCACACTCCGAGGACCCTCACCTCCTCCCTGTAGGCCGTCTCGTCGTTGTTGGTAATCAAGCCTACCACTGTAGTGTCGTCTGCAAACTTGATGATTGAGTTGGAGGCGTGCATGGCCACGCAGTCGTGGATGAACAGGGAGTACAGGAGAGGGCTGAGAGCGCACCCTTGTGGGGACCCAGTGTTGAGGATCTGGGTGGAGATGTTGTTACCTACCCTCACCACTTGGGGGTGGCCCGTCAGGAAGTCCAGGACCCAGTTGTACAGGGCGGGGTCGAGACCCAGGGTCTCGAGCTTAATGACGAGTTTGGAGGGTACTCTGGTGTTAAATGCTGAGCTGTAGTAGAGCTATTGGGGCGGTAAGCAAATTGGAGTGGGTCTAGGGTGTCAGGTAGGGTGGAGGTGATATGATCCTTGACTAGTCTCTCAAAGCACTTCATGATGACGGAAGTGAGTGCTATGGGGCGATAGTTGTTTAGCTCAGTCACCTTAGCTTTCTAGGGAACAGAAACAATGTTGGCCCTCTTGAAGCATGTGGGAACAGCAGTCTGGGATAAGGATTGATTGAATATGTCCGTAAAGACACCAGCCAGCTGGTCTGCACATGCTCTGAGGACGCGGCTTGGCAGGCCGTCTGGACCGGCAGCCTTGCTGCGGTGAAGGAGAGCCCACAGGTTTTGGTGGCGGGCCGTGTCAGTGGCACTGTATTGTCCTCAAAGCGATCAAAGAAGTTGTTTAGTTCGTCTGGGAGCAAGACATCGGTGTCTGCGACGGGGCTGGTTTTCTTTTTGATTGACTGTAGACCCTGCCACATACCTCTCGTGTCTGAGCCGTTGAATTGCGACTCTAGTTTGTCTCTATACTGACGCTTAGCTTGTTTGATTGCCTTGCGGAGGGAATAGCTACACTGTTTGTATTCGGTCATGTTTCCGGTCGCCTTGCCATGATTAAAAGCAGTGGTTCGTGCTTTCAGTTTTGCATGAATGTTGCCATCAATCCACGGTTTCTGGTTGGGGAAGGTTTTAATAGTCGTCGTGGGTACAACATAATTTCCTGTTTTAGTTTCTGTCTATAGGCTGGGAGCAACAAAATGGAGTCGTGGTCAGATTTGCCGAAGGGAGGGCGAGGGAGGGCTTTGTATGCGTCGCGGAAGTTAGAGTAACAATGATCCAGAACTTTGCCAGCCCGGGTCGCGCATTCGATATGCTGATAAAATATCAAATTTAGGGAGCCTTGTTTTCAGATTAGCCTTGTTAAAATCCCCAGCTACAATAAATGCATCCTCAGGATATGTGGTTTCCAGTTTACATAGAGTCCAATGAAGTTCTTTCAGGGCCGTCGAGGTGTCTGCTTGGGGTGATGTACACGACTGTGATTATAATCGAAGAGAATTCTCTTTATAGATAATGCGGTCGGCATTTGATTGTAAGGAATTCTAGGTCAGGTGAACAAAAGGACTTGAGTTCCTGTATGTTGTTATGATCTCACCACGACTCGTTAATAATAAAGCAGACACACCCGCCCTTCTTCTTACCAGAGAGATGTTTGTTTCTGTCGGCGCGATGCGTGAAGAAACCAGGTGGCTGTACTGATTCTGATAACGTATCCCGAGTGAGCCATGTTTCCGTGAAACAGAGAATGTTACAATCTCTGATGTCTCTCTGGAAGGCAACCCTTGCTCGAATTTTGTCTACCTTGTTGTCAAGAGACTGGACATTGGCGAGTAGTATACTCGGGAGCGGTGGGCGATGTGCCCGTCTACGGAGCCTGACCAGAAGACCGCTCCGTCTGCCCCTTCTGCGGCGCCGTTCGTTTGGGTCGCTTGCTGGGATCCAATCCATTGTCCTGGGTTGTGGACCAAACAGAGGATCCGCTTCGGGAAAGTCGTATTCCTGGTCGTAATGTTGTTAAATTGACGTTGCTCTTATATCCAATAGTTCTTCTCGGCTGTATGTAATAAGATTTAAGATTTTCTGGGGTAACAATGTATGAAATAGCACATAAAAAAAACAAAATACTGCATAGTTTCCTAAGAACTCGAAGCGAGGCGGCCATGTCGATCGGCGCCGGATGTCAGATGATACCGAAGGATTCTGTAGCTTTAACTTATTTGACATATAAAAACACGAGGAGATGTGAAAACAAGTTCTAATTCTTCAATCTCCTCTACCTCCATTCCACCCAACTGATACAACAGTTTTCCCTTTTATTGTTCATGTTGGGTCTCAATCCTACCATGTTCATGTTGGGTCTCAATCCTACCATGATTTAATCACACACTGACGACTAAGCCTGTTAGTTCACGCTGTTCAGAATTTAATCCCATCCTGGGCAGCAGTGGTAGTGATGGATGGTTTCTCAGTATTTTGGTATCAATGTAATCATCACTTTTAATCATAATTTAAATCTAGTGTGTGACATGTATAATCTATGTTGTGAAATATTTGTGCAGACATTTCACCCTATTTGTGTGTGTGCATGTTTCTGTGTGTGTTTGTGTGTGCATGTGTGTGTGTCGGACTGATATTCATTTTCTATGTAATGGGCTTCATGCATCTTGTCTTGGATGGCCTGTATCCATGGCAACGACAGGTCTGTCATAGCCGTCAGGAGAGGCTCCAAGATGGACTTGAAAAGAAACGCTAAAACCTTCAGCTCTCTGTTATCCTCGTAGAGCCCTGGCAGAAGTCTGTTGGAGAGAGATTGTTTTATGTTACCCTCTCCTTAAACATATGTTGTGTTCAGTATGGAGAAACCTTTTTATTTTTGATTTTATCTACACGTCATCACCATACCTTTTTTCTGCTATTTCATCAATATTTTGCTGTTGCAAAACATTTTCATAGACAGAGCCAGACATTCAAAATAATCAACTTGTTGGTTAATGGCAGTGTTTCACCTTATTTGACCTTTTTTGAAGTAAATTCGTGAAACACACGAATTGTGCACTGCTATATGCTGCCATCTGCTGGGTCAAATTGTACCTGATGATGAAGCGGTCACCCGATAGGTATTTATACGTTTTGGATATTAATATGTTTCTTTGAGTGTGTTCTGTGGTTCACTGATTACCCTAATATTTTCACATTTTTTAACAATATTTTCATAACTGCCTGGCTCACGACTTCTCAGGTCATTGGCATATTTATGTTCATACTGTTTTACTTAGTGTCAGAGTAGAGAACACTGGTGTCAGAGGAGAGAATGCTGGTGTAAAATTAGATAACACTGGTACAACGGCCGAGGGAATAATGACCTTAGTCATAGTGTGGAATCTTTGACTATATTTCAACCTTGGTTGAAATGTCTCTGAAATATGTCAGTGCTCGGGGTTCATGGAGAAACTGTTTTGTTCAGTCATGTCACTTATCAGTCATTCCAAGCCACAGTCACACAGCACACGGCCAGTCACTCTGACCAGCTGGAACTTAACAAATATTGACCCAGTCTGCTGCATTTCACACTGACAGCCCTGCCCTGGCTGGTAGCCTGCTAGTACACTGTTTCTGTCTTCTTCATGGGGGGATCCTCATTAGCTGCTACAAAATAAAAACCAAACCTTAATGACTGTAAAGTAACGTTTTATGACACTCGGTGGCAGGTAATGTGTTACCGTAAAAACCTTAACTACTGTGAAGTAGGAAATTTATCACATCCTGAATGCGCTATAAGTAGAAAGTGTGTACAGCACCCTTAATAATCTATAACATAGTAAGTGTACACCCAGAAAGTGTGTACACTGAGTGATGTAATATCTTACAGTAGAAAGTGTGTACACTGAGTGATGTAATATCATTCAGTAGAAAGTGTGTACACTGAGTGATGTAATATCTTACAGTAGAAAGTGTGTACACTGAGTGATGTAATATCTTACAGTAGAAAGTGTGTACACTGAGTGATGTAATATCTTACAGTAGAAAGTGTGTACACTGAGTGATGTAATATCATTCAGTAGAAAGTGTGTACACTGAGTGATGTAATATCTTACAGTAGAAAGTGTGTACACTGAGTGAATTAATATCTTACAGTAGAAAGTGTGTACACTGAGTGAATTAATATCTTACAGTAGAAAGTGTGTACACTGAGTGATGTAATATCTTACAGTAGAAAGTGTGTACACTGAGTGATGTAATATCTTACAGTAGAAAGTGTGTACATTGAGTGATGTAATATCATTCAGTAGAAAGTGTGTACACTGAGTGATGTAATATCTTACAGTAGAAAGTGTGTACACTGAGTGATGTAATATCTTTCAGTAGAAAGTGTGTACACTGAGTGATGTAATATCTTACAGTAGAAAGTGTGTACACTGAGTGATGTAATATCTTACAGTAGAAAGTGTGTACACTGAGTGATGTAATATCTTACAGTAGAAAGTGTGTACACTGAGTGAATTAATATCTTACAGTAGAAAGTGTGTACACTGAGTGATGTAATATCTTACAGTAGAAAGTGTGTACACTGAGTGATGTAATATCATTCAGTAGAAAGTGTGTGCACTGAGTGATGTAATATCATTCAGTAGAAAGTGTGTACACTGAGTGATGTAATATCTTACAGTAGAAAGTGTGTACACTGAGTGAATTAATATCTTACAGTAGAAAGTGTGTACACTGAGTGAATTAATATCTTACAGTAGAAAGTGTGTACACTGAGTGATGTAATATCTTACAGTAGAAAGTGTGTACACTGAGTGATGTAATATCTTACAGTAGAAAGTGTGTACATTGAGTGATGTAATATCATTCAGTAGAAAGTGTGTACACTGAGTGATGTAATATCTTACAGTAGAAAGTGTGTACACTGAGTGATGTAATATCTTTCAGTAGAAAGTGTGTACACTGAGTGATGTAATATCTTACAGTAGAAAGTGTGTACACTGAGTGATGTAATATCTTTCAGTAGAAAGTGTGTACCAACCACACCCTCTATAATCTATAATCTTTCATTTTAAAGTAGAATGTTTCCCCAGCATAATCTAAACATTTAAAGATGAAAGTGTGTGTCAATCTATAATCTTAAAGTCTACAGTTTCCTTGCTCTGATTACTGTGTAATTCTTTAAATGATCCCTTCCTCTGGCTCCTGTGTAATTCTGTAAATTATCCCCTGGCAGTCTAATGGTTCCTGATCAATACTGTTGGATCACTTTCCTGCTGCTTCCTTTTCATACTGGAACAAACAGCATAAACCCAGAATATATCAGACACTACATATATATATGTGGACACCCCTATACATTTGTGCATTCGGCTATTTCAGCCACACCCGTTGCTGACAGGTGTATAAAATCGAGCACACAGCCACACAATCTCCACAGACGAACATTCGCAGTAGAATGGCCCGTACTGAAGAGCTCAGTGACTTTCAACGTGGCACCGTCATAGGACAACAAGTCAGTTCGTCAACTTTCTGCCCCGCTAGAGCTGCTCCGGTCAACTGTAAATGCTGTTATTGTGAAGTGGAACCGTCTAGGAACAACAACGGCTCAGCCGCAAATTTTTAGGCTACACAAGCTCACAGAAAAGGACCGCCGAGTGCTGAAGAGCGTAGCGCGTAAAAATAGTTTGTCCTCAGTTGCAACACTCACTACCGGTTCCAAACTGCCTCTGAAAGCAACTTCTGCACAATAACTGTTAGTCGGGAGCTTCATGAAATGGGTTTCCACATACTTTTACTGCATGCTGCATTCACGGTAATGCTGCATACAGTATGTCGGCTCAATCGGAAATGACCTTTACATTTTTATTGTGCAATCTGTAATGCTTCAGCAATCCAGATGAACTTGAATCCTCAAATGTATTTAAACACACGTTTGCCAACTTCATATCCAGTGTCTCAAAGTGGCAGAAAGGGATCCAATTTAAACAATCTGACAGAATGGCTTAATTGTGTTTGATTTCTGTTCATCAGCTTTTCTCCCAGATGGCTTGCAGACAGCTAGGAGTTATAGCTCAGACACACCTGTAGGATTGTCAAACGTGTGCCTGCCGACAGTACTTAGCACCTCTGAACAGTGTCGACAGTCAATCTCTTTTGTGTTCACACAGCAAAGACCTTGAAGTCGTCAGCCGCTCAGCCATGTTAAAATACTCCAAACCAGAAGGTGACAGCAGCGTTGATTGGCAATGCATGTCCATGTGTGTTACTTTATGGTCTAGTCAGTGTTAGCTAGCTAGCTAGCTGCAGTAATGGGGCTATTGTTGTTCATCTCTTGTTGATACTAGCTGATGGCCACAGATAAATCACTAGCTAGCAAGATGACAAAGAAACAATTTCATTCGCTCTCCATAATCGCATACAGCCCATAGATCCATTTTTAGCTAGCTGGATAAAACTAGCAAATAAAGCGAATAAATATACATTGTTTGTATGTGTGCCATTTTGTAGTTTTTCAATTTTGCCCCAAATAGCAATTGTTTAAGAGATATATCAGTGAAGACAACCTCTTCCAGGGCAATAGGGGAACCATATTTATCTCTATACCTAGCCATGGGACAGAATAATCATGTCTAAACCAATTAAGGAAGGGGCGAAATGCTAGAGCCAGGAAATAAGTTCCCTCTTTGTAAATGTATACGTTTTATCCAGGGGATGTTTACCTTGCCATATACACTGAGTGTACAAGACATTAAGGACCACAGTGAAATATATTTTCCATAACCAAACATAGTATTTCAGCTGTTTGAAGCTAGTGTACAAAACCAAAAGTAAAAGACGCAAAAACAAAACTTAAGACCGGGAAGCATAGAAATAGTGTAGTTAGCACTATCAGTGTCTTTAAACGAGGTATGGTAGTAGGTGCCAGGCGCACCGCTTTGTGTCAAGAACTGCAATGCTGCGGGGGGTTTTCACGCTAAATAGTTTCCCGTGTGCATCAAGAATGGTCCACCACCCAAAGGACATCAAGCGAACTTGACACAACTGTGTGAAGCATTGGAGTCAACATGGACCAGCATCCCTGTAGAACGCTTTCGACACCTCGTAGAGTCCATTCCACGACGAATTGAAGCTGCTCTGAGGGCAAAAGAGGGAGGTGTGCAACTCAGTATTAAGAAGGTGTGCCTAATGTTTGATATGCTCAGTGTACGTGTTTAAACCTCACTATGAATGTTATCCCAATAGGCAGAAGAGGGAGCCATGGGATTGGCATTGAACTACAGAAATTCAGCCGTGGCAATATATTCATTCTGACAATAGATATTCTTCTGGTTAAAGCAACTGGGATGTTATTACATTTACTGAAGGTTGGATTGATTTGATTTGAGTTGATTTCACCTTTGATGGACTTACACAATTGCTGCTTATCTGAAAACTGACAATATGACTACGTTCACTACATGACCAAAAGTATGTGGACACTTGCTCATCGAACATCTCATTCCAAAATCATGGGCATTAATATGGAGTTGGTCCCCCCTTTGCTGCTATAACAGCCTCCATTCTTCTGGGAAGGCTTTCCACTAGATGTTGGAACATTGCTGCGGGGACTTGCTTACATTCAGCCACAAGAGCATTAGTGAGGTCGGGCTCTGATGTTGGACAATTAGGCCTGGCTTGCAGTCGACATTTCAATTCATCCCAAAGGTGTACGATGGAGTTGAGGTCAGGGCTTTGTGCAGGCCAGTCATGTTCTTCCATACCGATCTCGACAAACCCTGTGCTTTGTGCACAGGGGCATTTTCATGCTGAAACAGGAAAGGGCCTTCCCCAAACAGTTGCCACCAAGTTGGAAGCACAGAATTGTATAGAATGCCATTGTATGCTGTAGGGTTAAGATTTCCCTTCACTGGAACTAAGGGGCCTAGCCCAAACCATGAAAAACAGCCCCAGACCATTATTCCTTCTCCACCAAACTTTACAGTTGGAACTATGCATTCGGGCGGGTAGCGTTCTCCTGGCATCCGCCAAACCCAGATTCATCTGTCGGACTGCCAGACGTTCAAGCTTGATTCGTCACTTGAGAGAATGCGTTTCCACTGCTCCAGAGTCCAATGGTGGCGAGCTTTACACCACTCCAGCCGAGGCTTGGCATTGCGCATGGTGTTCTTAGGCTTGTGTGCGACTGCTCGGCCATGGAAACCCATTTCATGAAGCTCCTGACTAACTGTTATTGTGCTGACATTGCTTCCAAAGGCAGTTTGGAACTCGGTAGTGAGTGTTGCAACCGAGGACAGACGATTTTTACACTCTACGCGCTTCACCACTTCATCAAAAGTCTTAAGCAACATTTCTATTGGATTTTTTGTTGGAATTCTTTTGGAATTGTTTGAAACTTTATTGGGAATTCTTTTAGAATTGTTGGAACTTTATTGGGAATTTTTTTAGAATTGTTGGAACTTTATTGGAAATTCTTTTAGAATTGTTGGAACTTTATTGGGATTTTTTTTCGAATTTTTGGAACTTTATTGAGAATTATTTTGGAATTGTTGGAACTTTATTGGGAATTCTTTTAGAATTGTTGGAACTTTATTGGGAATCCTTTTGGAATTGTTGGAACTTTATTGGGAATTCTTTTAGAATTGTTGGAACTTTATTGGGAATTCTTTTAGAATAGTTGGAACTTTATTGGGAATCCTTTTGGAATTGTTGGAACTTTATTGGGAATTATTTTGGAAATGTTGGAACTTTATTGGGAATTCTATTCCAATCCAATAGTACTAGGATTCTGATCCCTCTCTCTCTCTCTCCCTCTCTCTCTCTTTCTCTGTGTGTTATGCGTCAAACAGCAGTGCTTCCTGTAAGTGCATGGTGTAACTCTGCCTTGACACAGTGACCTGTGGCTGGGCTCCCAGGGAGTATTCTGTGTCGTTCCCCTCATAGAACCATCACTGATCTCCTCCTGTCTGAACTCTATGGATGTGCAACTGCACTATAAAGGGAAGGACTAACCCTGGGCAGGGCATCTTAACATCCCTGACACTCCCGGATCACTGACCACAGATGTGGGATGAGAGAAGAGATGATGAGAGAGAATGAGAGAAGATAAGAACTTCAGTTGATCTGATCGTTACCATTCGTTGTGTACTTCTTTCCTTCAAGAAAACAGAAACTTCTTATTTTGTTTGGGGACAGCGAGTTCATGAGTTGTTGATTGAGCCTGTTGTGATTCGGTGTTCCTTTCTTTTTCTGACTATGTGTCATCAACAGTCAGACCCATCACAGCACCAGTTTACCTGATTCAGTTGGACGTGACGTTGGGCTCTTGTTTGGACTTCCAGTACGGCTCAGCTCTCTTCTTCTCTTTACATTTTCCCGACATTTTTTGAATCGTCACACTTGGTCTGCTTCTATTTGTCTATGCCTGATTACAGACCAGTTTCTTCCAGACCAACCCAGCCAAGCCGCCACCATGCCCGTCCGCATCATGTGCAGCATCTCCTTCTCGGCCGACGACGAGCCCAGAGGACTGGGAAAAGACGGCTTCGACGACCGCTACCGCAAGGGGATCAAATCCGGTGATGGCGGCAGTCGGGGGGATTACCGGGAGGACGGGTGTGATGAATTGGACGTGTATGATGAAGATGAAGAAGACGCCCGCGAGTTAGACAGCCTAGCTGCGTTCTTCGACGGCTGCTCGCTCCACGGCGCCAACCACATATTCGCAGAAGACAAGAAGTTCAGCGTGAGTCAGGGCCTCTGGGCCATCGTCTTCCTGCTAGCTCTCTCTGCTTTCCTCCTCCAGGTGTTCGACCGTGTCATCTACTACCTGTCCTACGATCACGTCACAATGCTGGACGAGAGAAACGCCCCGAACTTGACCTTCCCGGCCGTCACCTTCTGTAACTACAACTACTTCCGCCGCTCCCAGATCAGTTATAGTGACCTGCTGTTCATGGGCCAGCTGCTGGGGTATGAAGACAACATGGCCCCTGGGATCCCCCTGGCCCCCGAGCCCGACCGCCAGGGATCCAGGTTCAGCCTCGATGAGTTCCACAACCGCACCAGACACCGTATAGAAGATATGCTGCTGGAGTGCAACTTCAGAGGGAAAGAGTGTGGCCCGGAGGCCTTCAGAGAGGTACAGTAGCCAGTTAGTGATTATTAGTATTGCCGCTGGTGATATAAGTGATAATAGAATAACTTCAGAGGGAAAGAGTGTGGTCCCGAAGCCTTTCAAGACTGCTACTACTACTAGCTACTGATGTAATCTAGCTGTCTCCGAGCCTTTCTTACACATTTCATGGGGTGGACAGTGTACTGATGTAATCTAGCTGTCTCCTTTCTTACACATTTCATGGGGTTGACAGTGTACTGATGTAATCTAGCTGTCTCCTTTCTTACATATTTCATGGGGTTGACAGTGTTCTGATGTAATCTAGCTGTCTCCTAGCCTTTCTTACACAGTTCATGGGGTGGACAGTGTACTGATGTAATCTAGCTGTCTCCTAGCTTTTCTTACACAGTTCATGGGGTGGACAGTGTACTGATGTAATCTAGCTGTCTCCTAGCTTTTCTTACACATTTCATGGGGTGGACAGTGTACTGATGTAATCTAGCTGTCTCCTAGCCTTTCTTACACATTTCATGGGGTGGACAGTGTACTGATGTAATCTAGCTGTCTCCTAGCCTTTCTTACACATTTCATGGGGTGGACAGTGTACTGATGTAATCTAGCTGTCTCCTTTCTTACACATTTCATGGGGTGGACAGTGTACTGATGTAATCTAGCTGTCTCCTAGCCTTTCTTACACAGTTCATGGGGTGGACAGTGTACTGATGTAATCTAGCTGTCTCCTTTCTTACACAGTTCATGGGGTGGACAGTGTACTGATGTAATCTAGCTGTCTCCTTTCTTACACAGTTCATGGGGTGGACAGTGTACTGATGTAATCTAGCTGTCTCCTTTCTTACACAGTTAATGGGGTGGACAGTGTACTGATGTAATCTAGCTGTCTCCTTTCTTACACATTTCATGGGGTGGACAGTGTACGGATGTAATCTAGCTGTCTCCTAGCCTTTC
>NC_092097.1:52262903-52270403 GCF_045679555.1 Salvelinus alpinus
TTTATGTAGAGATCTTTTACAGTGTGCCTGTAATGGTGTCCTAATCACCCTGACGATGGTAGATGGGAAGATTGGAATCGTGTCCTTCACTCTACTAGTGGTTATCTGTAATCTGTGCGTGTGTGTGCGCATGCGTGTGTGTGTATGTTTGTGTGTGTGTAGATTGCCTATTTGACCTTGACTCAACTAGTGGTTCTGTAACCTGAGTGTGGCTTGGCTCTGGGTAGTTGGATTAGAGCAGCCAGATACTGAAGCTGTGGCCCCAGGGGTCACCGAGTGGCTGACGACAACACAGACACATCAAATATTAAACAGAGTGAGAAACAGATGTCCTGCCCTCTGTTTCCCTTTGCCTCCTCAGTAGCCTCAATAGCACGGGATCCTTCAGTTCACCATGCAATGGACCATATTGATGGATTGATTGATGGATGGATGGATGGATGGATGGAAGGAAGGAAGGAAGGAAGGAAGGAAGGAAGGAAGGAAGGAAGGAAGGAAGGAAGGAAGGAAGGAAGGAAGGAAGGAAGGAAGGAAGGAAGGAAGGAAGGAAGGAAGGAAGGAAGGAAGGAAGGAAGGACAGGCAACTCAAACTGGCGACGACATATCAGCGGTGACAGATAATATACTGTTCTATATTGAAGTGTCCTCTCTACAAGCCACTATGTATCCCATGCAGGGTTGGGTAGGTTACGTTCTTAATGTCATCCCTTACAGTTACTAGTTACCTACTAGTTGTAATCAGTAACGTAACTTTTGGATTACACAAATTCAGTAACGCAATCCGATTACATTAGAAGAAGACAAACAAGGAATATTACCGATTGATTGACATAAATCAATGTTAGAGTTTACATAGCTGGCCATTAGTGGATGATGTATTTTACTTTATGGGTTATGTAGGCTTTTAACTCATTACTTTCTATTTCAATATAGATCATTAAATGATTAGGCTTCATATTAAAAACCAAGTCTGTCAGATTTCCAGTCATTCCAATTAATTAAATACCCCTTGATCTTCAAGAATAGGACTTGGAAATATTGAAATATAGATAGATTAGTCTAATTGTTTTACAAAAAAAATAACCAGGAAAAAAAAGGACTTATTGGCCTAATCTGTTGTTTATGTTGTTGTCATGGACGACTGATTGGGCTCACTGCTTCGAAACATGGTTGTAAAATAAACGCTGCTCTCATGGAATGGCATGCTTTGAGCACTACCGAAAAGTGCTATTTGCATGACGTGAATAATGAATGCCATGTGCTGCATAGGCCTATAGGTTATAGACCTATTGTTTATGTTGCTGACACCATAGAATTAGGAATTACATTACTGACTGAATTGAATAGGATCTATATGGGTGCCATTTTGATATCACCATAGCTCTATCAAAAGTGTGCGAGTTTAAGCATAGGTCCAATAGGCCTGAATCAGCACTAATTAGATTGAGCAATAGAAGCCCTACTCGTGGTCTTCTTTAAATAAACCTCTTTTTAACTGTATCTGTGGAGCACAATACTATGGAGGAGTTCAGAAGGGAGGAACACCCTGAAACTCTTATTCCATAGAGACTGGGATCCACACTATGTCTATGCAGCTGTTGCAAGAGAGCGTTTTTCATTGGTTGTCCACTGGTTGCAAAAACAATGATTGAAAGGCAGTTTATACTTACTGAATTCAACCATTATTGGGTTAAAATATACATTTGTGAACAGCCATCCACAACAACCACAATAATTGAGAGAGCAGCAGTGTGATTCACATCACTGAGAGAGCAGCAGTTTGATTCACATCACTGAGAGAGCAGCAGTGTGATTCACATCACTGAGAGAGCAGCAGTTTGATTCACATCACTGAGAGAGCAGCAGTGTGATTCACATCACTGAGAGAGCAGCAGTGTGATTCACATCACAGAGAGCAGCAGTGTGATTCACATCACTGAGAGAGCAGCAGTGTGATTCACATCACTGAGAGAGCTGCAGTGTGATTCACATCATTGAGAGAAGCTGCAGTGTGATTCACATCACTGAGAGAGCAGCAGTGTGATTCACATCACTGAGAGAGCTGCAGTGTGATTCACATCATTGAGAGAAGCTGCAGTGTGATTCACATCACTGAGAGAGCAGCAGTGTGATTCACATCACTGAGAGAGCTGCAGGGTGATTCACATCACTGAGAGAGCTGCAGGGTGATTCACATCACTGAGAGAGCAGCAGTGTGATTCACATCACTGAGAGAGCAGCAGTGTGATTCACATCATTGAGAGAGCAGCAGTGTGATTCACATCACTGAGAGAGCAGCAGTGTGATTCACATCACTGAGAGAGCAGCAAGGTGATTCACATCATTGAGAGAGCAGCAGTGTGATTCACATCACTGAGAGAGCTGCAGTGTGATTCACATCACTGAGAGAGCTGCAAGGTGATTCACATCATTGAGAGAGCAGCAGTGTGATTCACATCACTGAGAGAGCTGCAGTGTGATTCACATCACTGAGAGAGCTGCAGTGTGATTCACATCACTGAGAGAGCTGCAAGGTGATTCACATCACTGAGAGAGCAGCAGTGTGATTCACATCACTGAGAGAGCAGCAGTGTGATTCACATCATTGCTATGTAGCTTTCAATAAAATACCTATCAGTATCGCCCATAGGCTATACCGCTGGTTCCCAACTCCAGTCCTCCTGTACCCCCAACAGTGTTTCCCAACTCCAGTCCTCCAGTCCCCCCAACAGTGGTTCCCAACTCCAGTCGTCCTGTACCCCCAACAGTGTTTCCCAACTCCAGTCCTCCAGTCCCCCCAACAGTGGTTCCCAACTCCAGTCCTCCAGTACCCCAACAGTGGTTCCCAACTCCAGTCTTCCAGTACCCCCAACAGTGGTTCCCAACTCCAGTCCTCCAGTAACCCAACAGTGGTTCCCAACTCCAGTCCTCCAGTACCCCCAACAGTGGTTCCCAACTCCAGTCCTCCAGTACCCCAACAGTGTTTCCCAACTCCAGTCCTCCAGTCCCCCCAACAGTGTTTCCCAACTCCAGTCCTCCAGTAACCCCAACAGTGGTTCCCAACTCCAGTCCTCCAGTACCCCCAACAGTGGTTCCCAACTCCAGTCCTCCAGTACCCCCAACAGTGGTTCCCAACTCCAGTCCTCCAGTACCCCCAACAGTGGTTCCCAACTCCAGTCCTCCAGTACCCCCAACAGTGGTTCCCAACTCCAGTCCTCCAGTACCCCCAACAGTGATTCCCAACTCCAGTCCTCCAGTACCCCCAACAGTGGTTCCCAACTCCAGTCCTCCAGTACCCCAACAGTGATTCCCAACTCCAGTCCTCCAGTACCCCCAACAGTGGTTCCCAACTCCAGTCCTCCAGTACCCCAACAGTGGTTCCCAACTCCAGTCCTCCAGTAACCCAACAGTGGTTCCCAACTCCAGTCCTCCAGTACCCCCAACAGTGGTTCCCAACTCCAGTCCTCCAGTACCCCCAACAGTGGTTCCCAACTCCAGTCCTCCAGTACCCCCAACAGTGGTTCCAAACTCCAGTCCTCCAGTACCCCAACAGTGGTTCCCAACTCCAGTCCTCCAGTCCCCCCAACAGTGGTTCCCAGCTCCAGTCCTCCAGTACCCCCAACAGTGATTCCCAACTCCAGTCCTCCAGTACCCCCAACAGTGGTTCCCAACTCCAGTACCCCCAACAGTGGTTCCCAACTCCAGTCCTCCAGTACCCCAACAGTGTTTCCCAACTCCAGTCCTCCAGTACCCCAACAGTGGTTCCCAACTCCAGTCCTCCAGTACCCCAACAGTGGTTCCCAACTCCAGTCCTCCAGTACCCCCAACAGTGGTTCCCAACTCCAGTCCTCCAGTACCCCAACAGTGGTTCCCAACTCCAGTCCTCCAGTACCCCCAACAGTGGTTCCCAACTCCAGTCCTCCAGTACCCCAACAGTGGTTCCCAACTCCAGTCCTCCAGTCCCCCCAACAGTGGTTCCCAACTCCAGTCCTCCAGTACCCCCAACAGTGATTCCCAACTCCAGTCCTCCAGTACCCCCAACAGTGGTTCCCAACTCCAGTACCCCCAACAGTGGTTCCCAACTCCAGTCCTCCAGTACCCCAACAGTGTTTCCCAACTCCAGTCCTCCAGTACCCCAACAGTGGTTCCCAACTCCAGTCCTCCAGTACCCCCAACAGTGGTTCCCAACTCCAGTCCTCCAGTACCCCCAACAGTGGTTCCCAACTCCAGTCCTCCAGTACCCCAACAGTGTTTCCCAACTCCAGTCCTCCAGTACCCCCAACAGTGGTTCCCAACTCCAGTCCTCCAGTACCCCCAACAGTGGTCCCCAACTCCAGTCCTCCAGTACCCCAACAGTGGTTCCCAACTCCAGTCCTCCAGTACCCCCAACAGTGGTTCCCAACTCCAGTCCTCCAGTATCCCCAACAGTGGTTCCCAACTCCAGTCCTCCAGTACCCCAACAGTGGTTCCCAACTCCAGTCCTCCAGTACCCCAACAATGGTTCCCAACTCCAGTCCTCCAGTACCCCCAACAGTGGTTCCCAACTCTCCAATCAAATGCATTTGGTGTGTCATCATAGTAGTCTCTGACTTGGTGTCAGACTCACTCAGGTGGAGCAAACTTAAACTGGCACCTTTTTTCAAAGCTGAATTGAATGTCATTGAGAAAACAGAAAGTTGGCAAAATGTATTTTTTCACAAAACATCCTTTCTGAATATAATATTATTCCAAGAAGTAATCATAGCGTTTTTCAAAAGTATCTGTAATCTGATTACAATATTTTAGCTAGTAACATAGCAGATTACAGTTACAGTTTTTTGTAATCAGTTACATGTCATCCCCAACTCCCCAACCCTGAGTGGTGAAACTGAGCATTTCAGTTTGGATTCTATTGCTTCAATACAATACCTCCCAAACTCTAAATTTAAAGTCTAAAGTCAAAACTCTGAACTCTAAAGTCAAAACTCTAAAGTCAAAACTCTAAAGTCTAAAGTCTAAATTCTAAAGTCTAAAGTCTGAACTCTAAAGTCTAAATTCTAAATTCTAAAGTCTAAAGTCTGAACTCTAAATTCTAAACTCTAAATTCTAAAGTCTGAACTCTAAAGTCTAAATTCTAAACTCTAAAGTCTAAAATCTAAATTCTAAAGTCTAATGTCTAAATTCTAAAGTCTAAATTCTGAACTCTAAAGTCTTCGCAGACATCGGAGTCCTTGCGCTGTATTAAAATCATGGTTGTAATGACGTCAATTCAATCAGTTTTTGAATAACGTTAAATGTCAGTCAGGCTAGGATGTGTCTCTGGTGAAAGGAGGTGTGCTATATAGGGAATATGGTGTCATTTGAGGCTGGTCTATTGATTGAATTCAGTCTTCAGTCTTCACTGGCTGCTTTCTCCCCAGGACTCGACAGAGGTCACTGTAGTCCCCATGGAGAGACTGAGGCACGATGCGTCTGGCCTTCCAATGATCTGAAATGTTAGAGCATAGCCTGGAGCAGTTACACATTCTGCTTTCTAGACTGGTGATTACTGTTGTAAATCAATTCAAAGTGTACAAATTGATTTATATTTGTTTTAATTGCTCACCTATTCAGAGTTGGTAAGTTGAACAAAATGTTGTCTGAAGCTATGGATCTTTGGAATAAATTTGGCCCTGATAACAATTTGTATGTATGATCGCTTTGTAATAATTAGTCAAATCTTTGGTAAGACAGGCAGTAGAATTGACTATGACAGCTTGTCATGTCTCTATTTCGCCACTAGAGGACACTGTTTTATAAGTAAAGATTTGGCTCTTTGGTACAATGCATTATTCCTTATGGAAGGAATCACTATTTCTACCCTGTTGCACCTCTTAAATGTGTATTGAATAGTTTACAATTATATTGTTAACATCAAGATGTGAACCAGTGACAATATCAAAAGTTGGCCTAAGATTAGGCTGTCCGTGAACTTATATCCGTTTCCTATCTTCAGAGTTCCTGAATGTTTAGAAAAACTATTTCGGTTTCAATCAGATAGCACGTTTTCAAAAGCAGGAGTGACTCAAGGTGTTTTATTGTCATGATCAATAGAGGAGTCTTAACTAAAGGCCTCTTTTCTTTGTACTGTTCCTCTTTCTCTGGATGCTTAGAAGGGTCTCTGTATCCCGTGGTTACAGGATGTTCGTCACTCATGCTCTGATGATTAACTGACGTTTTCAGAAACACCCCTTTAATCAACTCACACATTGCTCCTCCTATCGAGAGATTACAAACATGAACACACACACACACACACACACACACACACACACACACCTCACACATTACTCATCCTATCGGGAGATTGCATGTGTTGGATAAGAGGTAGCCTATCGAAAACCGTCATCATGTAAACTGTCTTTTTACAGTCCCAGTATTCGAGAACAAATTCAAGAAAGTGTACAGTATTATATAGAGACATTATTGCATGGAACTCCGTTCCATCTCACATTGCTCAAATGAACAGCGAACCTGGGTTCAGAAAACAGATAAAGCAACACCTCACGGCCCTCCCTCCTATTTGACCTGGATAGTTTGTTTGAATGTATTGATATGTAGGCTACGTGGGCCTTTTTTAAAGACTTGGTTCTGTACTTCATCTGCTCTTTTCTATTAATGTTGTGTATTATGTCATGTTTAGTGTGGAGCCCAGGAAGAGTAGCTGCTGCTTTTGTAATAGCTAACGGGGATCCTAATAAAACACCTTTATACCTAACCATGAGACCAAGAAGATTTTTACCAGAGGTATTTATTATCACCCTCAATCCCCCCCTCCGACACACACACACACACGCACGCACGCACGCACGCACGCACGCACGCACACACACACACACACACACACACACACACACACACACACACACACACACACACACAATAAACCCCTTTAGCTTCCATACGTTACTAATACGTCCTGACAAAAACACTAATTAGTCATTAAACTAGTCAAATTAATTAGCTCGTCTCACGCCTGTCTCCTCATTATTCAGATGAATGGTGAGTCAAAATGGTATAATGAGGAGAAATTCACCCGTATTGGCTCATTTATAACTGAATAAGACACATGACGAGTGTCAGAGAAGATGCCAACAGCCACTTATCAGCCAGCTTGTTAAGCTTCCAGTTATCATCTAGTGTTATAATGGGACCATCGTACTGTTACACTGAGACAGACTGATGTGTTATAATGGGACCATCGTACTGTTACACTGAGACAGACTGATGTGTTATAATGGGACCATCGTACTGTTACACCGAGACAGACTGATGTGTTATAATGGGACCATCGTACTGTTACACTGAGACAGACTGATGTGTTATAATGGGACCATCGTACTGTTACACTGAGACAGACTGATGTGTTATAATGGGACCATCGTACTGTTACACTGAGACAGACTGATGTGTTATAATGGGACCATCGTACTGTTACACTGAGACAGACTGATGTGTTATAATGGGACCATCGTACTGTTA
>NC_092097.1:52575403-52722903 GCF_045679555.1 Salvelinus alpinus
CAATAACTTAATGTGTCTGTGTAGGCGACAGGCAGCATCCCCATCACGGTGCGTCACATCGAGTCTATGATCCGCATGGCGGAGGCCCACGCCAGGATGCACCTCCGAGACTACGTAGTGGAGGATGACGTCAACATGGCCATCAGAGTCATGCTGGAGAGCTTCATCGACACTCAGAAGTTCAGCGTCATGAGGAGCATGAGGAAGGTAAGCACAGGGAATGTGTTGGACTATACGTGGGTCGTGTTCACTAGAGCAAATTGTAGCGAAATGTTTTGCAAGGGAAAAGGGTAATATGTGTTCTTCTAGTTCTGTAGAGGGTAAGATGGTGCAGGAGGGGAAAAGCCCAACATAGATTTGTCTCCACTTAGTGGTCATACACTATTAATATATAAGGATTGGACTGTCTGTCACAACACAGTGAATACAGTATGTCAAACACTGGTTCCTGGTCCTCTGGATGTTACCTGGCGCTCAGACGAGATGTCAAGCTGCTGCTTTTTATTCTGAAACTAACTCAGACCTGCCAACATGCACGCATTTTCCGTACCAACTGCAATTCTCTGTCCAGGTAGAGATCCGAGTTAAAAGTATGCAGAAATGAATAGGGCCTGATTTTGTTTTTGTTTTTTACATAAAAAATAAATCCACTGAGTAAATCTCACATCCCGATTCTCAAACTGCAACACACAGACATGTACGGAGTTTGTGTCAACGGACATGGAGATGAATACATCATTATTGGACGTAGCTACCTCCGTGTCTGCCCCTCTTCCTGTTTGTTGTGATGCTGAGTTTTCTGACAGTCAGCTGTACGTAAACACATGGACAAATCCCTTTTTGACCCTGTGTGTTGTGGAAAGGTAAACACTAATTGTGTCAAGCTAACGTTTGCGAACATAAGATGGACATTCAGTGGGCTCTAAAGTGCCAGCAGTTCACTCGCATTTGCTAGTGAGAGAAATTAAATGCAAATACGAAAAATAACTGGTCGCTTTGTGCGAGTGTGATACAACTACGCAGAATTAAATGTGTATTTTCCACTTAACATTACGAGGTTCACGCAACCTGATAGACTGTAACTAATTATGATCCATGTCGCAAAAAGTATCATAAAAAATAAATATAAACCTTTTGTTGTTAAATGGAGTCGGGAGTTTAGAAGACTGCACGATGAAGATTGAACAAGTGTCCGGTATTAACTATAGACGCAATGCTTCTAAAATGCCTCTTGGCACTAGATTTGAGATTGTATCCATTTCAAAAATCTGAAATGGATACATGCGCTGCAAAGAAATACAATGGGCACATTTTACATAGGCTGAAACACCGGACTCTTCTAGCAAACAGCGGTCAGATTCCCTTTGCGGTAGCCTACTGAACAGCGGTCAGATTCCCTTTGCGGTAGCCTACTGAACAGCGGTCAGATTCTCTTTGCGGTAGCCTACTGAACAGCGGTCAGATTCTCTTTGCGGTAGCCTACTGAACAGCGGTCAGATTCCCTTTGCGGTAGCCTACTGAACAGCGGTCGGATTCCCTTTGCGGTAGCCTACTGAACAGCGGTCGGATTCCCTTTGCGGTAGCCTACTGAACAGCGGTCAGATTCCCTTTGCGGTAGCCTACTGAACAGCGGTCGGATTCCCTTTGCGGTAGCCTACTGAACAGCGGTCGGATTCCCTTTGCGGTAGCCTACTGAACAGCGGTCGGATTCCCTTTGCGGTAGCCTACTGAACAGCGGTCAGATTCTCTTTGCGGTAGCCTACTGAACAGCGGTCAGATTCCCTTTGCGGTAGTCTACTGAACAGCGGTCAGATTCTCTTTGCGGTAGCCTACTGAACAGCGGTCAGATTCTCTTTGCGGTAGCCTACTGAACAGCGGTCAGATTCCCTTTGCGGTAGCCTACTGAACAGCGGTCAGATTCCCTTTGCGGTAGTCTACTGAACAGCGGTCAGATTCCCTTTGCGGTAGCCTACTGAACAGCGGTCAGATTCCCTTTGCGGTAGCCTACTGAACAGCGGTCAGATTCCCTTTGCGGTAGCCTACTGAACAGCGGTCAGATTCCCTTTGCGGTAGTCTACTGAACAGCGGTCAGATTCTCTTTGCGGTAGCCTACTGAACAGCGGTCAGATTCTCTTTGCGGTAGCCTACTGAACAGCGGTCAGATTCTCTTTGCGGTAGCCTACTGAACAGCGGTCAGATTCTCTTTGTGGTAGCCTACTGAACAAGCTTAGCCTAGTTAAGCTTTGTGTAGCCAGACTTCGACCATATGTGTAAATGGAATGCTGTCAAGAAAGTTTTCCAACCTTTAGATAGACTTGATTTACTACAATTCTATAATTGCGATCAGACTCACAAACAGCATGGGCACGAGGGTGGGGGGAGAGAGAATCTCAAATATGCCGCACGCATCTGGTACTCTAAAAAGTTGGACAGGGTTGGCAGGTCTGCTAAGTTATCCCTCGTTTCCTCCTCTCTCTAGACGTTTGCCCGTTACCTGGCGTTCAGAAAAGACAACAATGAGTTGCTGCTGTTCATCCTGAAGCAGCTGGTGTCGGAGCAGGTGGCGTATCAGAGGAACCGGTACGGAGCACAGCAGGACACCATCGAGATCCCAGAGAAAGACCTGGTGGACAAGGTAATGAGCTGATGGTGGTGTCTTAATGAATAGTGTAAAATGTATTACTTACATTTCTACTGTAATGTACTATACCAATCTGTTTCCTCTCAGTCTCCTCTCCCTTATTGTATTCTAGCAAGATGCTAACAGCGTCAGCGCCGGTGTAGTAGGATTCAGTCTTAGTCCTGCATTGAAGCTTTGCCTGTTTGATGGTTCGTCTGAGGGCATGGCTGTCCCGCTCCTTGAAAGCGGCAGCTCTAGCCTTTAGCTCTGTGCAGATGTTGCCTGTAATCCTTGGCTTCTGGTTGGGATATGTACGTACAGTCACTGTGGGGACAACGTCATTGATGAAGCCGGTGACTGAGGTGGTGTACTCCTCAATGCCATTGGAGGAATCCCGTAACATATTCAAGTCTGCTAGCAGAACACTCAAGGAGCATCCGCGTCATCTGACCACTTCCGTATTGAGCGAGTTGCTGGTGCTTCCTGATTTAGTTTTTGTTTGTAAGCAGGAATCAGTAGGATAGAATTATGGTCAGATTTTCCAAATGGAGGGAGAGCTTTGTACGCTTCTCTGTGTGGAGTAAAGGTGGTATAGAGAATAAGTGTGAAGGTGCTTTCTGTTCTTCCCCTTGGGGAAAATGTTTAATTTTGTTGTCCATGCTGATATACACTGAACAAAAATATAAATGCAACATTCTATATCTTGAGTACATTAAACATAATTTGCGGCTATTTGTGAAGTTCAATAGTTTCCAACATATACAGTGCATTCGGAAAGTATTTAGACCCCTTGACATTTTCCACATTTTGTTACGTTGCAGCCTTATTCTAAAAATTGATTAAATTGCTTGTTTCCCGCAAGCTACACACAATACCCCATAATGACAAAGTGAAAACAGGTTTAGATTATTTTTTTTACAAATGTATTAAACTGAAATATCACATTTACATAGGTATTCAGACCCTTTACTCAGTGCTTTGTTGAAGCACCTTTGGCATTAATATCAGCCTCGAGTCTTCTTGGGTATGACGCTACAAGTTTGGCACACCTGTTTTTGGGGAGTTTCTCCCATTCTTCTCTGCAGATCCTCTCAAGCTCTGTCAGGTTGGATGGGGAGCATTGCTGCACAGCTATTTTTCTGGTCTCTCCAGAGATGTTCAAGTCTGGGCTCTGGCTGGGCCACTCAAGGACATTCAGAGACTTGTCCCGAAGCCCCTGCGTTGTCTTGGCTGTGTGCTTAGGGTCGTTGTCCTGTTGGAAGGTGAACCTTCGCCCCAGTCTGAGATCCTGAGCCCTCTGGAGCAGGTTTTCATCAAGGATCTCTCTGTACTTTGCTCCGTTCATCTTTCCCTCGATCCTGACTAGTCTTCTAGGGCCTGCCGCTGGAAAAACATCCCCACAGCATGATGCCACCACCATGCTTCACCGTAAGGATGTTGCCAGGTTTCCTCCAGACGTAATGCTTGGCATTCAGGCCAAATGGTTCGATCTTGGTTTCATCAGACCAGAGAATCTTGTCTTTTGGCAAACTCCAAGCAGGCTGTCATGTGCCTATTACTGAGGAGTGGCTTCCATCTGGCCACTCTACCATAAAGGCCTGATTGGTGGAGTGCTGCGGAGATGGTTGTCCTTCTGGAAGTTTCTCCCATCTCCACAGAGGAACTCTGGAGCTCTGTCAGTGACATCAGTTTCTTGATCACCTCCTTGACCAAGGCCCTTCTCCCCTGAATCAAATTGTATTAGTCACATGCGCCGGATACAACAGATCTTACAGTGAACCAACAATGCAGTTTAATAAATGCAGATAAGAAATAAAATAACAAGTAATTAAATAAATAATAATAACAATACCGGTTGAGGGAATATGTAAAAGTGTTATTGAAGTGACTATGCATAGATAACATGTTTTTATCTTTTTAACCTTTATTTAACTAGGCAAGTCAGTTAAGAACAAATTCTTATTTATAATGACCGCCTACTGGGGAACAGTGGGTTAACTGCCTTGTCACCTTGGGATTTGATCTCGCAACCTTTTGGTTACTGGCTCTAACCACTAGGCTACCTGCCGCCCCTAATAACAGAGTAGCAGCGGTGCAAAAAAGGAGGGGAGGCAAAGGGGGGGGGGGGGGCGGGCAAGGAAAATAGTCTGGGTAGCCATTTGATTAGGTGTTCAGGAGTCTTATGGCTTGGGGCTGGAAGCTGTTTAGAAGCCTCTTGGACCTAGACTTGCTGTGCGGTAGCAGAGAGAACAGTCTATGACTCGGGTGGCTGGAGTCTTTGACAATTTTTAGGGCCTTCCTCTGACACCGATTGCTCAGTTAGGCCGGGCGGCCAGCTCTAGAAAGAGTATTGGTGGTTACAAACTTTCATTTAAGAATGATGGAGGCCACTGTGTTCTTGGGGACCTTCAATGCTGCTGACATTCCCCAGGTCTAAACCTGTTTTTCAATTTGTCATTATGGGGTATTGTATGTAGCTTGAGGGGGGGGGGAATATTTGATACATTTTTGAATAAGGCTGCAACGTAACAATGTAGAAAAAGTCGAGGGGTCTGAATACTTTCCGAATGCACTATACGCTGATAAAACATGTAAACGCAACATGTAAAGTGTTGGTCCCATGTTTCATGGGCTGAAATAAAAGATCCCAGAAATGTTCCGTATACACAAAAAGCTTATTTCTCTCTTTTTGTGCACACATTTGTTTACATCCCTCTTAGTGAGCATTTCTTTGCCAATATAATCCATCCACCTGATCGGTGTGGCATATGAAGAAGCTGATTTAACAGCATGATCATTATGTCTCAAGTTGAGGGAGAGTGCAATTGGCACGTTGACTGCAGGAATGTCCACCAGAGCTGTTGCCAGAATTGAATGTTCGTTTCTCTACCATAAGCCGCCTCAAGTCATTTTAGAGTTTGGCAGTACGTCCAACTGGCCTTACAACGCAGACAACATGTATGGCGTCGTGTGGGCAAGCGGTTTCCTGTAAAACGAGTGCCCCCTGGTGGCTTTGTGGTTATGGAATGGGCAGACATAAGTTACAGACAACTAACACAGTTGCATTTTATCCATGGCAATTTGAATGCAAAGGAATACCGTGACGAGATCCTGTTTTTTGCGGGGGTGGGGGGGTTGTATCTTTGACCAACAGATGTATATCTGTTTTACCAGTCATGTGAAATCCATAGATTAGGTTCCCAATTAATTTATTTAAATTGACTGATTTCCTCATCAAATTTTCTTTATTTATTTATATAGCCCTTCTTACATCGTCTGATGCCACAAAGTGCTGTACAGAAACCCAGCCTAAAACCCCAAACAGCAAGCAATGCAGGTGTAGAAGCACGGTGGCTTGGAAAAACTCGCTAGAAGCGAAACCTAGAGAGGAACCAGGCTCAGTAAAAATCTTTTGAAATTGTTGCTTATGATTTTTGTTCAGTATAGTTGAATTGTTCTGTTCTCTCCTGCCACAGGCCAGACAGATCAGCATCCACAACCTGTCAGCGTTCTATGACAGCGACGCGTTCCGATCCAACAAGTTCTCTCACGACATGAAGAACAAGTTGATCCTGCAGCAGTTCTAAATCTGTCCATCTGCTGTTGCCTGGGGGGGGGGACAACCTACTGCGTTCTAAATGCACCCTATTCCCTATGTAGTGCACTAGTTTTGGACCAGGGCCCATAGGGTGCCATTTGGAGCACTATCTCAGTCTGGATGTGTAAATAATTGTAAATGTTTGTCACCCTGTTGGAAGAAGGAAGCATTCTAATAAGTTGTAAAATGGCCCAATTTCTTATCAATGTTACAATTAGTCTGGATTCAGGGTCTGGATTCATGTACGACTTGTGTGAATGTAACATGTATATTTCTTCATTACGAACTTTTCAACTTTCTCATCTTGGAACACAGCTTGTGTGTTTATCAATTGTTAGTGTTTTTGTAATGTTATAGTTTAGCTGTATTAATGTTTTTGAAAGATGAACTACAATAGTTGTGGGTTCATTTCAGTCGACCCAGAACTAAAATATTGTTTTTGACTGCACCATGTACACTTAGCAAAAAAAATAAACGCAACATGTAAAGTGTTAGTTTCATTATCTGAAATTTAAAAATCCCTTAAATTGTACATGTGCACAAAAAGCTTATTTCTCTCATTTTGTGCACAAATTTGTTTTCCTTGTTAGTGAGCATTTCTCCTTTGCCAAGATAATCCATCTATCCACCTGACAGGTGTGGTCTATCAAAAAGTTGATGAAACAGCATGGTCATTACACAGGTGCACCTTGTGTTGGGTCCATAAAGGTGCTGTTTTGTCCACAATGCTACTGATGTCAAGTTTTGAAGGAGTGTGCAATTGGCATGCTGACTGCAGGAATGTCCACCAGAGCTGTTGCCAGAGTGAGTATTGAATGGTAATTTCTCTACCATAAACTGCCTCCAATGTTGTTTTGGAGAATTTGGCAGTATGTCCAACTGGCCTCACAACCGTAGACCACATGTAACCATCCCAGCCCAGGACCTACACATCTGGCTTCACCTTTGGG
This sequence comes from Salvelinus alpinus, assembly GCF_045679555.1. Lineage (NCBI taxonomy): Eukaryota > Metazoa > Chordata > Actinopteri > Salmoniformes > Salmonidae > Salvelinus > Salvelinus alpinus. Next base: position 52,582,572 of record NC_092097.1, read on the forward strand.
ATTGTCTGAGGGTGGGTGCTGAGGAGTATTTCTGTCTAATAAAGCCCCTTTGTTAGGAAACAACTCATTCTGATTGTGCCTGACTCCCCAGTGGGTGGGCCTTTGCCCACCCATGGCTGCACCCCTGCCCAGTCATGTGAAATCCATAGATTAGGGCCTAATGAATTTATTTCAATTTACTGATTTCCTTAAATGAACTGTAACTCAGTAAAATATTACATTTGTTGCATTTTATATTTTTCTGTATATATTTACGTAGTCTGTCCGTGAGAGAAGGTGTGGTAGATAGTCTGTGGTTTCAGGTTGGACATTCTTCTTGATGTTGGTACAGATGAAGACCATATTACAATCAGTTTATGCTGACCTTCATGCATTCCAGTTCTGGTCTGGGACTGTAGAATTCAGGGATTTTTTGTTGTTGATAATAAATGACAATTATTGAAGCTTGTCATGTGTACTGAAGATATGGTCAGAAAGTGTACTTAGGAGGACCCAAAGTGTCCTTTGTGGACAGTGTGTCACCTGCAGCCACTGCAAGGATCAACATATTTAGTCCTAGTGGCCTCCTGCATGTACAGCTCTTCTATCGGCGAATCAACATTTATGGGTGTGTGGGTGACATAGAAATACACATTGTTGTAGCCTAGAGTCCCGCCATTGGTAGAATTTATAAAGGAGGTTTCTTCTGGTTAAAAATCACTGCAACCAGTTTTCCATCAAAATCTTTTATGCTGATAATTTCTTAAAATTATTTAACCTTTATATAACTAGGCAACTCAGTTAAGAACAAATTCTTATTTACAATGACAGCCTACACCGGGCACACCCGGACGACGCTGCGCCAATTGTGCGCCGCCCTATGGGACTCCCAATCACGGCCGGTTGTGATACAGCCTGGATTCAACCAGGGTGTCTGTAGTGACGCCTCCAGCACTGAGCCGCAGTGCTTTAGACCCCTGCGCATGAAAAAAATGACGAGTGGGCTGACGGAAACAGGACAATTTTACAAATGTGGAAAGAATTTGTTCGTTCGACACGGTGGTATCTTTTTGTGTGTAAAATATATCATGCGTGAAGCGGCGGTGGAAAACTTTATGTGCAAGTATTGATATAATAACCATATCGAAGTAAATGTTCTTGCCAGTCACGTGATGATATGTTGTGTGGTCCTCCCACTCGGGAAACAATGCAGTTTATTAGGCTACAGATGAAATAAATTATGGTGAACTTCACGGGGTGGTGAAAGTGCACGTGATGAGCTTGATGATCCTTTCCAATAAATATCGAGCTTCTTATTCTGGTGACATGATTGATGCTTGACTGCCATTTGACAAATAAAAATAACCATAATAGATTACCACAGTATGAGTCACAATACCCATAAAACCTAGTGATCAAACAAGGAAATGGTTCCAATAGTTTTTCCACCATTCATTTTCCTATAAGGGATTTTAGAAACACTTTAAACAAGGGCTGTGTTTTGTGTAGACTTACCCTGGTGTGGCATTTTATAACCGTGTAAAACTCTCTAGGACAAGACAACTTTTATCAATATTTTCACCAGTTTTTATATATATTCACCAGTATTTTATGAAATGCTAATTAGCTGCTAATGTGGCTATCATAAAGAACTACAAATGCCATGATGATCTGGACGAGACTGCCAAATCAAGGAAAATGTAAGAATCTCTGGATTAACTATCTAATGTTAGCTAAATGTAGTAATTCATAAATTGGCTAAATGTCTTTAAATTAACAATTCTGTGAACTGTCTTGTGCAAGTTTTAAATTGACACAATACCTGTTAGCAAAGGTGTCAGCTGGAGATGAGGTGCAGGAGCTAGCAGGGAGTTGTAGTCTTGCATGATGTCTACTTTGATGCTAATTAGCATTTTCGAATTTGAGAGTAAATAATTTTGAGAGTTTGAGAGTGAATATATTGATAAAAGTCACCTTGTCCGAGAGAGATTTAGATGGATATCAAAACGTCACGCCAAGGTAAGCCTACACGAAACACAGCCCTTATTTGAAGTGTTTCTGAAATTCCCTATTGGAAAAATGAATGGTGGGAAAACTATTTGTATTTATTAGAGATCCCCCTGGCAGCTGCTACTCTTCCTGGTGTCCAAACACAGTAAGGCACTTACATTACATATCAAACAACAGATAAAACAGTACATCATATAACATTATTACACCACATATCTACAGTACAAAATGTATAATACAACAATATTGCAATGTACGTGTGTGTAGAGTGCGTGTGCTAGTGCTTGTGTGAGTATGCATGTGTCTGTACCTTTGTGTGTGTCTCTTCCCAGTCTCCGCTGTTCCATAAGGTGTATTTTTATCTGTTTTTTTTTTCAATCTGATTCTACTGCTGGCATCAGTAACCTGATGTGGAATAGAGTTCCATGTAGTCGTGGCTCTATGTAGTACTGTGCACCTCCCATAGTCTGTTCTGGACTTGGGGACTGTGAAGAGACCTCTGGTGGAATGTCTTGTGGGGTTATGCATGGGTGTCCGAGCTGTGTGCTAGAAGTTTAAACAGACAGCTCGTTACATGCAGCTTGTCAACACTTACAAAAACAAGTAGTGATGAAGTCAATCTCTCCTCTACTTTGAGCCATGAGAGATTGACATGCATATCATTAATATTAGCTCCTTGTGTACTTTTAAGGGCCAGCTGTGCTGCCCTCTTCTGAGCCAATTGTAATTTTCCTAAGTCCCTCTTTGTGGCACCTGGCCACACTACTGAACAGTAGTCCAGGTGCGACAAAACCAGAGCCTGTAGGACCTGCCTTGTTGATAGTGTTGTTAAGAAGGCAGAACAGCGCTTTTTTTATGGACAGACTTCTCCCCATCTTAGCTACTGTTCTATCAATATGTTTTGACCATGACAGTTTACAATCCAGGGTAACTCCATGCAGTTTAGTCACCTCAACTTGCTAAATTTCCACATTATTCATTGCAAGATTTAGTTGGGGTTTAGTGAATGGTTTGTCCCAAATACAATGCTTTAAGTTTGGGAAATATTTAGAACTAACTTATTCCTTGCCACCCATTCTGAAACTAACTGCAGCTCTTTGTTAAGGGCTTTTCCAGCAGCAGACTATGATCGATAATGTCAAAAGCTGCACTGAAGTCTATCAAAACAGCTCCCACAATCTTTTTAGCATCAATTTCTCTCAGCCAATCATCAGTCATTTGTGTAAGTGCTGTGCTTGTTGAATGTCCTTCCCTATAAGCGTGCTGAAAGTCTGTTTTCAATTCGTTTACTGTAAAATAGCATTGTATCTGGTGAAACACCATTTTTTCCAGAAGGTTACTAAAGGTTGGTAACAGGCTGATTGGTCGGCTATTTGAGACAGTAATGGGGGCTTTACTATTCTTGGGTAGCGGGATGAGTTTTGCTTCCTTCCAGGCTTGAATGCACACACTTTCTAGTAGGCTTAAAATTAAGATATGTCAAATAGTAACCATTTTCCTGTTTGACTGCTAGGTTTAGGGGTATTATGACACCTCCATAATCTCATGTAGACTAGCCTATCAGCACAGTTGGCTACAGCAGCACGTGCCAAATCCAGGGCTGCGTTCAGTACATTTTTATGTTCTGGAACATTCAACTGAATGGAAACGGTGCTGTACTGAACGACCAGTTGAGAAACGGTGAGGGGTTTGGATTTGGGTTGGGGAATGCTGTCAGTATGGCCACTACCCTTTAAATACATCACTCATTGCTTCAAGCCACACCCACCAAACGGTAGCAAACGTACCTCAAAGTCTGTTAAAGAATGTACAAGAACGTTTTGGGAAAACGTGTCGTTCAGCACAACCGGTTCGGCAATGTAGCAAACTTGCAAGCGAACTGAACACACCTCAGAGTAGGTACATATTTTTTACTTCATCACACACAGACTTTATTTGATGGAAACACATCCCTGGTGGGAAAATGTTTTAAAGAATATTCGCATGAACATCTGTCGCCGAATGGATGGAAACCTAGCTACTGTCTGCATGCAAATCAGAGCAGAGGGTTGCCCTCTGATTTGATTCCCGACCAAATCATGTGCTGGCGCCACCAACTGTAGAAGTTAGTGACACAACTGACACCTAGGGTGGAGGGATGTGGACTGGTGTGGATGAAATGCCAGGGCTGAATTTTTGTCCCAGTCCGCCCCTGGCCTATCCCCACTGTATTTGCTAGCTGTTGGCTAGAGTACACATGACAAGACCATGTAGGCACATTTGCTATGTATGCAAAAAAAAAAACATTTACAACACTATCGGTATAGTTGAAAATGTGATGGAAACACATTGAACTTTATATTTTTATTCAGTACATGAAAACGTATTTTCTTTATGCAGATTTTTTTATATTCGTATGAAAATCTGTCGCCAATTGGATGAAAACCTAGCTTGTAATACTAATGCTTATTATGCCACCTCTCTCATTGACTTCCCAAACCCCGGCCTGGTCTGCTTGGTCTGGTCTGCCTTGTAAGCGTTCCCGGAAGTCTCGCGATGTTGCGCCTCTGGGATTAGAAACTCTGTGGTAGCAGCGTCTGTCACAGCAAACTTGTCTCCACGCAGCCACAGCGCTCAGTTGCAGATAATCGTGAACCGGTGCATCCAAGTGCCGCCGTTTATCACGCCTAACGGTCCTTACGTCCTAACCAGCCAGACTATTTGCGATGACGTGCCTCCCATCTGTCCGCTACCGCAGCTGAAAAACAACAATCAAACATCTCAATTTAAACATTTTAGAAGTGTTTATGCTGCAGTTATGGCAGGCCTGCATCGCACGTTTATATTCGGTAAGTATTGTTTTTTATTATGGCAGTTCTGCGCCGCTAAATCAGTGTCGCATGATTGCATACGCGGTCGATTTAGTCTACTCTTCCATTTGTTGCATTTGGTTGTTGAAACATATGCTGATACAAGATTATGAATGAATCTATCGTTTCAATTATCATTGCAATTGTTTATTCTCACATGATGATGACTGTGGATTATCAACAGAAGCTATAATAAACCCTGACATTATAGGATTTATAGTGATCTTAAGACTGCTACCGTATTTTCCAAAGCAATATCCACAGACGCATAAAACTGTCAATATCATTCTAATGCCCAAGAGGCCTGCATGTATGGAGGAAAGAAAAATCCATGTAGGCTCAATCTATCATTGGTAACAAACTGCTTTGTTGAACGTGAGGTTCATTATAAGTGCATTGATTGTTGCAATAGAGTGAATTCAAGAAGATCCGTGTTTGAATTGAAACCTAAATCTGTCCAAGTAAGAGAAGTGTCATTTTAGTGAATTTACAATAATGTTCTAAGAACATTAAATAATCGTAATTTGAATTTAGTTCTTTAACCTTTTCATAATCTAGAATCATGACACGCTTCAGATGATCATCTAGAATCATGACACGCTTCATATGATCATCTAGAATCATGACACGCTTCAGATTGTAATCTAGAATCATGACACGCTTCAGATGATCATCTAGAATCATGACACGCTTCAGATGATCATCTAGAATCATGGGGCTCCCGAGTGGCTCAGCGGTCTAAGGCACTGCATCTCAGTGCTAGAGGCATCACTACAGATCCTGGTTCGATTCCAGACTGTATCACAACCAGCCGTGTTTGAGCGGCGCACAATTGGCCCAGCGTTGTCCGGTTTAGGGGTTGGTTTGGTAGGCCATCATTGTAAATAAGAATTTGTTCTTAACTGACTTGACCAAGTTTTAAAAAATAACAAAGAAAATTAAACATGCTTGAAATGTTAATGTAGAATCATGACAATCTTCAGATTATAATCTAGAATCATCACACGCTTAACATTTTAGTATAATGGTTACTGTTCAAAACTGTGAATGAAGCATGTCTGTAGACAACTGGAAAGCAATCTTTAATGTTGATGAAGAAGTGCTAGAGACTAGTCTAGGTCCAGAGAGGGCTATTCATTCTGATAGTGTGGCTATGCTCTTGCAGCCTGGTCAATGCATCAGACATAATTAATGAGCACAGTCAAACCTGGTTGGGGATGAGCCAACTAATATAGAGCACACAAATTATCTCCATAGATTCCCTCAGATAAATGGCTTACCCTTTAACACATAGGTCTAATGGTGCAGGTTTGGCAAGGAACTGATTACAGTTGCGTGTAATCTGATTACAAAAAACTAAAAAACTTTCAAATTCAGAAAGAATGTTTGTGAAAAAATACATTATGACACCTTTTCTGTTTCTTTCAATGACTTTCAATTCAGCTGTGAAAAAAGACAGAGAGCACTATGATGACAAACCAAATGATCACCACCAATCAGAGAGCACTATGATGACAAACCAAATGATGACCACCAATCAGAGACCACTATGATGACAAACCAAATGATCACCACCAATCAGAGACCACTATGATGACAAACCAAATGATCACCACCAATCAGAGACCACTATGATGACAAACCAAATGATCACCACCAATCAGAGACCACTATGATGACAAACCAAATGATCACCACCAATCAGAGACCACTATGATGACAAACCAAATGATCACCACCAATCAGAGACCACTATGATGACAAACCAAATGATCACCACCAATCAGAGACCACTATGATGACAAACCAAATGATCACCACCAATCAGAGACCACTATGATGACAAACCAAATGATCACCACCAATCAGAGACCACTATGATGACACACCAAATGCATTTCATGGATCCTTTTTGTCTTCTTCTAATGCCTCTTAAAGGGGAAGTAATCCACCCAACCATGTAAATGTGTTGGGCATCTGGCATGTATTGCTTGAGACATTGTAAACAGTCATGGCATGCCAACGACAGTTCTGGGACCAAGTAACATCCCTTCACCAGATCCAGTTGAATAATTTCATCGTTTTCATAGTTTGTATTATTGTCTCTCATATTCTCATAATAGCCAACGAGAATATGACTGATATTACCCCGTTGTTCTCTATGACTGATATTACCCCGTTGTTCTCTATGACTGATATTACCCCGTTGTTCTCTGACTGATATTACCCCGTTGTTCTCTATGACTGGTATTACCCCGTTGTTCTCTATGACTGATATTACCCCGTTGTTCTCTATGACTGATATTACCCCGTTGTTCTCTATGACTGATATTACCCCGTTGTTCTCTATGACTGGTATTACCCCGTTGTTCTCTATGACTGGTATTACCCCGTTGTTCTATATGACTGGTATTACCCCGTTGTTCTCTATGACTGACATTACCCCGTTGTTCTCTATGACTGACATTACCACGTTGTTCTCTATGACTGATATTACCCCGTTGTTCTCTATGACTGATATTACCCCGGTGTTCTCTATGACTGATATTACCCCGGTGTTCTCTATGACTGATATTACCCCGGTGTTCTCTATGACTGATATTACCCCGGTGTTCTCTATGACTGATATTACCCCGGTGTTCTCTATGACTGATATTACCCCGGTGTTCTCTATGACTGATATTACCCCGGTGTTCTCTATGACTGATATTACCCCGGTGTTCTCTATGACTGATATTACCCCGGTGTTCTCTATGACTGATATTACCCCGGTGTTCTCTATGACTGATATTACCCCGGTGTTCTCTATGACTGATATTACCCCGGTGTTCTCTATGACTGATATTACCCCGTTGTTCTATTGGTCCAGTGCTGTGACATACCGTATAATACATTTTGGTTCTAGCACAGGCCCAGACAGAACAAGGACAGCACTTCTGTACAGTATAGGCCTCTATCTCTCCAACTCCCTCGCGTCACTGGCTCTGTGATATGCGTTTACCTCAACACATTGCCTTCCTCTGCATTGGCTGACTGGCTGACTGGCTGGCTGGCTGGCTGGCTGACTGGCTGGCTAACTGGTTGGCTGGCTGACTGGCTGGCTAGCTGACTAGTTGGCTGGCTGGCTGGCTGACTGGCTGTCTGGCTAACTGGTTGGCTGGCTGACTGGCTGGCTAGCTGACTAGTTGGCTGGCTGGCTGACTGGCTGGCTAGCTGACTGGCTAACTGGTTGGCTGGCTGACTGGCTGGCTAGCTGACTAGTTGGCTGGCTGGCTGGCTAGCTGACTAGTTGGCTGGCTAGCTGACTGCCTGGCTGACTGGCTGGCTAGCTGACTAGTTGGATGGTTAGTTGGCTGGCTGGCTGGCTGGCTGGCTGACTGGCTCACAACATGAGGAATGATTCAATATCCAAAATACTGTAATGCCGATGTTCCCCCAAATGGAAATAACCTTGCCTGAATGCTACTTTTATACAAGAAGCTGGCTATGGAGGGACAGAGATATTAAGCCTTATTACATGGTTATTTACTATGCTGATAGAGATATTAAGCCTTATTACATGGTTATTTACTATGCTGATAGAGATATTAAGCCTTATTACATGGTTATTTACTATCCTGATAGAGATATTAAGCCTTATTACATGGTTATTTACTATGCTGATAGAGATGTGTAGCTGTTTATGCTTCTCCATCCTGTATTTCACTGGCTGCTTCAGAAGGAACCAGGATAGGGTTCTCTTCTACCTCTGACATCCAGACAGATATCACACCTATCCTGGGTCAGACAGATATCACACCTATCCTGAGTCAGACAGATATCAGACCTATCCTGAGTCAGACAGATATCAGACCTATCCTGAGTCAGGTAGATATCAGACCTATCCTGAGTCAGGCAGATATCACACCTATCCTGAGTCAGACAGATATCACACCTATCCTGAGTCAGACAGATATCACACCTATCCTGAGTCAGGCAGATATCAGAGATATCCTGAGTCAGGCAGATATCAGAGATATCCTGAGTCAGGCAGATATCAGAGATATCCTGAGTCAGGCAGATATCAGAGATATCCTGAGTCAGGCAGATATCAGAGATATCCTGAGTCAGGCAGATATCAGAGATATCCTGAGTCAGGCAGATATCAGAGATATCCTGAGTCAGGCAGATATCAGAGATATCCTGAGTCAGGCAGATATCAGACCTATCCGGAGGCAGACAGATATCAGACCTATCCGGAGGCAGACAGATATCAGACCTATCCGGAGGCAGACAGATATCAGACCTATCCGGAGGCAGACAGATATCAGACCTATCCGGAGTCAGGCAGATATCAGACCTATCCTGAGTCATATCAGACCTATCCTGACTCATATCAGACCTATCCTGAGTCATATCAGACCTATCCTGACTCATATCTGACCTATCCTGAGTCAGACTCATATTAACATTTGTGTTTGAGTCTCTGTCCACTTTCCCACCAGCTCACAGTTTTTTTTCTGCTGTGAGCAATGTGCACTGCTGGCAGCCATGCAGAGACCAGGGACTATAAATCTTACTACTACCCACAGTTAAAGCTACCTAGCAGCCTACGCAGTGCTGCAAAGTCAGCCTCTGTCTGTCTGCAGCCCAGCCGTCCTCCTACAGCAAGCAGCCAGCATCCTGGAACCCATGCAGAGCAGGTAGAATAGTAATTCATCATGAATGCACATTGTAGGACAGATAACTGATTGATTACTGATGGAGGTAACAGTCGGTAGTGTAACAACCCGAAACCATTCACATGTACACTGACACTGACCGTGTGGTTTGGCTACTTCATCCTTGTAAAGGATATGAAGGTTGTCCACTGTGATGCAGTGATTGTAAAGGATGTGAAGGTTGTCCACTCTGATGCAGTGATTGTAAAGGATGTGAAGGTTGTCCACTCTGATGCAGTGATTGTAAAGGATATGAAGGATGTCCATTGTGATGCAGTGATTGTAAAGGATATGAAGGATGTCCACTGTGATGCAGTGATTGTAAAGGATGTGAAGGTTGTCCACTCTGATGCAGTGATTGTAAAGGATATGAAGGATGTCCATTGTGATGCAGTGATTATAAAGGATATGAAGGATGTCCACTGTGATGCAGTGATTGTAAAGGATATGAAGGATGTCCATTGTGATGCAGTGATTGTAAAGGATATGAAGGATGTCCACTGTGATGCAGTGATTGTAAAGGATATGAAGGATGTCCATTGTGATGCAGTGATTGTAAAGGATTTGAAGGATGTCCATTGTGATGCAGTGATTGTAAAGGATATGAAGGATGTCCATTGTGATGCAGTGATTGTAAAGGATATGAAGGATGTCCATTGTGATGCAGTGATTGTAAAGGATTTGAAGGATGTCCATTGTGATGCAGTGATTGTAAAGGATATGAAGGATGTCCACTGTGATGCAGTGATTGTAAAGGATATGAAGGATGTCCATTGTGATGCAGTGATTGTAAAGGATTTGAAGGATGTCCATTGTGATGCAGTGATTGTAAAGGATATGAAGGATGTCCACTGTGATGCAGTGATTGTAAAGGATTTGAAGGATGTCCATTGTGAATGCAGTGATTGTAAAGGATATGAAGGATGTCCATTGTGATGCAGTGATTGTAAAGGATTTGAAGGATGTCCATTGTGATGCAGTGATTGTAAAGGATTTGAAGGATGTCCATTGTGATGCAGTGATTGTAAAGGATATGAAGGATGTCCACTGTGATGCAGTGATTGTAAAGGATTTGAAGGATGTCCATTGTGATGCAGTGATTGTGAAGGATATCAAATCAAATATAATATAATTTTATTGGTCACATACACGCGTTGAGCAGATGTTATTGCGGGTGTAGCGAAATGCTTGTGCTTCTAGCTCCGACAGTGCAGTAATATCTAACAGTTTCACAACATACACTCGATACACACAAATCGAAGTAAGGAATGGATTAAGAATATACACTACCGTTCAAAAGTTTGGGGTCACTTAGAAATGTCCTTGTTTTTGAAAGAAAAGCAATATTTTTTGTCCATTAAAATAACATAAAATTGATCAGAAATGCAGTGTAGACATTGTTAATGTTGTAAATCACTATTGTAGCTGGAAACGTCTGATTTTTAATGGAATATCTACTGTACATAGATGTACAGAGACCCATTATCAGCAAAAATCTCTCCTGTGTTCCAATGGCACGTTGTGTTAGCTAATCCAAGTTTATCATTTTAAAAGGCTAATTGATCATTAGAAAACCCTTTTGCAATTTTGTTAGCACAGCTGAAAACTGTTGTTCTGATTAAAGAAGCAATAAAACTGGCCTAGTTGAGTATCTGGAGCATCAGCATTTGTGGGTTCGATTACAGGCTCCAAATATCTAGAAACAAAGACCTTTCTTCTGAAACTCGTCAGTCTATTCTTGTTCTGAGAAATGAAGGCTATTCCATGCGAGAAATTGCCAAGACACTGAAGATCTCGTACAACGCTGTGTACTACTCCCTTCACAGAACAGCGCAAACTGTCATAGCAAAGACTTATAGATGACCTGGAGCCAGTGGGTTTGGTGACAAATATTTAGCGAGGGCCAGCCAACAAGAGCATCAAGGTCGTAGTGGTGGGTAGTATATGGGGCTTTGGTGACAAAACGGATGGCACTGTGATAGACTACGTGCAATTTGCTGAGTAGAGTGTTGGAGGCTATTTTATAAATGACATCGCCGAAGTCAAGGATTGGTAGGATAGTCAGTTTTACGAGGGTATGTTTGGCAGCATGAGTGAAGGAGGCTTTGTTTTGCGAAATAGGAAGCCGATTCTAGATTTAATTTTGGATTAGAGATGCTTAATGTGAGTCTGGAAGGAGAGTTTACAGTCTAACCAGACACCTAGGTATTTGTAGTTGTCCACATATTCTAAGTCAGAACCATCCAGAGTAGTGATGCTAGTCGGGCGGGCGGGTGCGGGCAGCAATTGGTTGAAGAGCATGCATTTAGTTTTAGTTTTAAGATACAGTGGCATAGTATAGAGTACAGTATATACATATGAGATGGGTGATGCAATATTTACAAACAATTTAAAGTGACTAAGATACCGTAGAATAGTATAGAGTACAGTTTAAACATATGAGATGAGTAATGCAGATACGGATACATTATTAAAGTGGCTAGTATTTCATTTCCTTAAAGTGGCCAGTGTTTCCTAATCTATGTCTATAGGCAGCAGCCTCTGATGTGCTGGAGATGGCTGTTTAACAGTCAGTGGTGTAGTATAGAATACAATACAGTTTATACATATGAAATGGGTGATGCAATATGTAAACACAATTTAAAAGTGACTTAGATACCATAGAATAGTGTAGACATATGAGATGAGTAATGCTAGATACGGAACACAATTAAAGTGGCTAGTGATCCATTTCTAAAAGTGGCCAGTGATTCCTAATCTATGTCTATAGGCAGCCGCCTCTTATGTGCTAGTGATGGCTGTTTAGCAGTCTGATGGCCCTGAGATAGAAGCTGTTTTTCAGTCTCTCAGGCCCAGCTTTGATGCACCTGTACTAACCTCGCCTTCTGGATGATAGCAGGGTGAACAGGCAGTGGCTCGGGTGGTTATGGTCCTTGATGATCTTCTTGGCCTTCCTGTGGCATTGGGTGCTGTAGGTGTCCTGGAGGGCAGAAAGTTTGCCCCCGGTGATGCGTTGGGCAGACCGCACCAATTTTGCGGTTGTTGATGCAGTTGCCATACCAAGCGGTGATACAGCCTGACAGGATGCTCTCGATTGTCCATCTGTAAAAGTTTGTGAGGGTTTTAGGTGTTAAGCCAAATTTATTCCGCCTTCTGAGGTTGAAGAGGCGCTGTTGCGCCTTCTTCACCACACTGTCTGTGTGGGTGGACCATTTTAGTTTGTCCGTGATGTGTACGCCGAGGAACTTGAAGCTTTCCACCTTCACCACTGCGGTCCCTCTGCTGTTTCCTTAAGTCCTCGGTCATCTCCTTAGTTTTGTTGACGTTGAGTGAGAGGTTATTTTTCTGGCACCACACTCCCAGAGCCCTCACCTCCTCCCTGTAGGCTGTGTCATTGTTGTTGGTAATCAAGCCTACTACTGTTGTGTAGTCTGCAAACTTGATGATTGAGCTGGAGGCGTGCATGGCCACACAGTCATGGGTGAACAGGGAGTACAGGAAGGGGCTGAGCACGCACCCTTGTGGAGCCCCAGTGTTGAGGATCAGCGAAGATGAGGTGTTGTTTTCTACCTTCACCACCTGGGGGCGACCCGTCAGGAAATCCAGGACCCAGTTGCACAGGGCGGGGTTCAGACCCAGGGCCTCGAGCTTGATGATGAGCTTGGAGGGTACTATGGTGTTGAAGGCTGAGCTGTAGTCAATGAACAGCATTCTTACATAGGTATGCCTCTTGTCCAGATGGGACAGGGCAGTGTGCAGTGTGGTGGCCATTGCATCGTCTGTGGATCTATTGGGGCGGTAAGCAAATTGAAGTGAGTCTAGGGTGGCAGGTAGGGTGGAGGTGATATGATCCTTGACTAGTCTCTCAAAGCATTTCATGATGACAGAGGTGAGTGCTACTGGGCTATAGTCATTTAGTTCAATTACCTTTGCTTTCTTAGGTACAGGGACAATGGTGGCCATCTTGAATCATGTGGGGACAACAGACTGAGATAGGGAGATATTGAATATATCTGTATGAAGGATGTCCAATGCGGTGCAGTGATTGTGAGTGCACCTAGAGCAGACAGCAGGATCCTGGAAACTATTGAGAGCAGAGAATAGTCATTTATCATGCTATTGACCACCATGATGGGAAGACGCCTATGAAAATCCTATAATGCAGATAACAAAATAGCTGGAACCTGTGTCATTCTACCACACACACACACACACACACACACACACACACACACACACACACACACACACACACACACACACAGACAGACAGACAGACAGACAGACAGACAGACAGACAGACAGACAGACAGACAGACAGACAGACAGACAGACAGACAGACAGACAGACAGACAGACAGACAGACAGACAGACAGACAGACAGACAGACAGACAGACAGACAGACAGACAGACAGACAGACAGACAGACAGACAGACAGATAGATAGACAGATAGATAGATAGATAGATAGATAGATAGATAGATAGATAGATAGATAGATAGATAGATAGATAGATAGATGCAGGCACACATACACGCCACACACACTCACGAAGACATGTGTGTGGCCTTCAACTAAAGATGAAGAATCACACACAAAATCAATGTCCAGTGGGGTGCAGAGCAGCGATTGCACATGTGAAGGATGCCCTTGCAGTGTGGGGCCACTGGTTGTGAGAACAGTCCAAAAAGTGAAGGATTACGGTCCACTTCCAGATGGTTAACAACATTGGCCCTTACAGAGATCATCAGGAGAGCAGAGAGGAGTCAGTCAAAATGACAATCTATTCTGAACATCACTACTGTAACGCTAGTACTTCATACTTATTTTACTTATTGTCATTTTTTATTTGACTCTTTATTATTGATGGATTATTGTAGCCTACTGTAATGTTGACTACTATTGTAATGTTGACTACTATTGTAATGTTGACTACTGTAATGTTTACTACTGTACTGTAATGTTTACTACTGTACTGTAATGTTGACTACTGTACTGTAATGTTGACTACTGTAATGTTGACTACTGTACTGTAATGTTGACTACTATTGTAATGTTGACTACTGTAATGTTGACTACTGTAATGTTGACTACTGTACTGTAATGTTGACTACTGTACTGTAATGTTGACTACTGTAATGTTGACTACTGTACTGTAATGTTGACTACTGTAATGTTGACTACTGTAATGTTGACTACTGTAATGTTGACTACTACTGTAATGTCGACTACTACTGTAATGTCGACTACTACTGTAATGTCGACTACTACTGTAATGTCGACTACTATTGTAATGTCGACTACTGTATTGTTGACTACTGTAATGTTGACTACTGTACTGTAATGTTGACTACTGTAATGTTGACTACTGTACTGTAATGTTGACTACTACTGTAATGTTGACTACTACTGTAATGTTGACTACTGTAATGTTGACTATTACTGTAATGTTGACTACTACTGTAAAGTTGACTACTGTAAAGTTGACTACTGTACTGTAATGTTGACTACTGTAATGTTGACTACTGTACTGTAATGTTGACTACTACTGTAATGTTGACTACTGTACTGTAATGTTGACTACTACTGTAATGTTGACTACTACTGTAAAGTTGAGGGAGCTAGCGCACAACTTTTATACCTGCTGTAAGTTTGATTTGATACTCCACATGATTCCCCTGCAACTCGGGCTCCCGAGTGGCACAGCGGTCTAAGCCACTGCATCTCAGTGTTTGAGGCGTCACTACAGACACCCTGGTTTGAATCCAAGCTGCATCACAACCGGCTGTGATTGGGAGTCCCATAGGGCGGCGCACAATTGGCCCAGCGTCGTCCGGTTTGGCCTGGGTAGGCCGTCATTGTAAATAAGAATTTGTTCTTAACTGACTTGCCTAGTTAAATTAAGGTTAAATAAAAAATAAAAAATTGGCGCTATCTGATCCAGTTAACAGAGGGAATCTGACTCCAACAGGGAGATTTAGAGAGAATCTGACTCCAACAGGGAGATTTAGAGGGACTCCAACAGGGAGATTTAGAGGCAATCTGACTCCAACAGGGAGATTTAGAGGCAATCTGACTCCAACAGGGAGATTTAGAGGCAATCTGACTCCAACAGGGAGATTTAGAGGCAATCTGACTCCAACAGGGAGATTTAGAGGCAATCTGACTCCAACAGGGAGATTTAGAGGGACTCCAACAGGGAGATTTAGAGGGACTCCAACAGGGATATTTAGAGGCAATCTGACTCCAACAGGGAGATTTAGAGGCAATCTGACTCCAACAGGGAGATTTAGAGGCAATCTGACTCCAACAGGGAGATTTAGAGGCAATCTGACTCCAACAGGGAGATTTAGAGGGAATCTGACTCCAACAGGGAGATTTAGAGGCAATCTGACTCCAACAGGGAGATTTAGAGGCAATCTGATTCCAACAGGGAGATTTAGAGGCAATCTGACTCCAACAGGGAGATTTAGGGGCAAGAGAGAATAGGATCAACTGAAGAAGCAAAAGATTTTGCACAATCACTCAGGGATCATCCTAAAATCCTGTTCCAAGTAAAGAAACAATTATCAAGAGTATCAATTTGATTTAATCCACAATGACTATCATTGATGCCGTTCTTGTTGCTGTTGTTTATGTGCATTGGGCATGTATGAGTTAACTACATGTGAGGTCTGTAGTGTCCTTTCAGATCACATATTGGTCAATGAAATTACGTTGAAAGTAACGTTTTGTGAGTGGTGAAACTCCAGAAACATGGTCATAGCGGTTGTTTTGGAGTGTCTGAGGTGGAACTGCGTTAGATCTGTCAAATCCACAAGTGGCTCCTGGCATTATACCTAAAGCGGACATTGCCATTGGCTGCAGGGAGTCACATTAACAGAATACAGCCTGGTTTACACGTTGGAACACTGGAATGTGAGATGGAATCTACACCTCCATTATGATGATAGAAACCCTCATTATTTAGTTGAATGATTTTTCTATTTTCTACACAGCCTACACTTTCTCCTTCTGAACTTGTAACTTGAGTGGGACGGGTGTGGCAATGATCGCAAGATGGCTTCCAACGCAGTTCCACCTCCAACATTGCCAAAACATCCGCAAATCGGGTGTCTGCTATCGCCAGTTAACGCTTGATTTGATTGGACCTCTTTCTCCTGTGACCTTCAAGTCTTGTCCTTGAAGCTAAATGTAGAATACAGCACTGTTGTATACGTCAGCCCCTCAGTGATGAAGAGCTGCTTTCCAAATGGCACCCTGTTCCCTGCATAGTGCACTTCTTTTGACCAGAGCCACTATGTAGGTAATGGGGAGTCATTGGGAAGGTACCCAAGGTTAGCCACAGGCGCAGCCATGTGGGAACTTACAGAGCCAGAGCAGTACTATGATAGTTGACCAATAGCACCAGTGTAATGGATGTGGTTCAGTGGAACATGTGGAACATGATGCCATACGTTGCCTGAGACCTGCCTGAAGGCTTGTGTTAGCTCCCTGAGCTCTAGCCTTTAGCTCGGCGGACTAACACAAGCCGTATGGTGTGACTGTTCAGGAGACATAGGTTCACACCCAGTTGATCACAGCAGCAGTGTTAGCCCGCTGAGCTAAAACCAAGGCATGCTATGTAGCCTACCAACAGAGATACCAACATAAACCCCTAAACCCCTAGCCCCTAAACCCCTAGCCCCTGTCCCCCTAAACCCCTGTCCCCCTGTACCCCTAAACCCCGAGCCCCTGTACCCCTAAACCCCGAGCTCCTGTACCCCTAAACCCCTAGCTCCTGTACCCCTAAACCCCGAGCCCCTGTACCCCTAAACCCAGAGCTCCTGTACCCCTAAACCCCTAGCTCCTGTACCCCTAAACCCCTAGCCCCTAAACCCCTAGCCCCTAAACCCCTAGCTCCTGTACCCCTAAACCCCTAGCTCCTGTACCCATAAACCCCTAGCTCCTGTACCCCTAAACCCCTAAGCCCCTAAACTCCTAGCCCCTAAACCCCTAGCCCCTAAACCCCTAGCTCCTGTACCCCTAAACTCCTAGCTCCTGTACCCATAAACCCCTAGCTCCTGTACCCCTAAACCCCTAAGCCCCTAAACTCCTAGCCCCTAAACCCCTAGCCCCTGAACCCCTAGCTCCTGAACCCCTGAACCCCTAGCTCCTGTACCCCTGAACCCCTAGATCCTGTACCCCTAAACCCCTAAGCCCCTAAACTCCTAGCCCCTAAACCCCTAGCTCCTGTACCCCTAACCCCTAGCTCCTGTACCCCTGAACCCCTATCTCCTGTACCCCTGAACCCCTAGATCCTGTACCCCTAAACCCCTAGCCCCTAAACCCATAAACCCCTAAACCCCTAGCTCCTGTACCCCTGAACCCCTAGATCCTGTACCCCTGAACCCCTAGCTCCTGTACCCCTGAACCCCTAGCTCCTGTACCCCTGAACCCCTAGCTCCTGTACCCCTGAACCCCTAGATCCTGTACCCCTAAACCCCTAACCCCTAAACCCCTAGCTCCTGAACCCCTAGCTCCTGTACCCCTGAACCCCTAGCTCCTGTACCCCTAGCCCCTAAACCCCTAGCTCCTGTACCCCTAAACCCCTAGCCCCTGCAGACTTGCAAGTTAGCCAGTGGAGGTTTGGGGCTTTCTCGCTTCTGCTAACTTTTATTTATGCATTAGCTGCTGAGAGGAAGAGACCCAGAAAAGTAACTTGCTGCTTGGCACTTGCTTCTGAACATCCACTCTGGCTGTATCAGTGAAGGGATTTAAATGTTTACTTCTCTGTGAAGTTTTTTATCTTGCAGCTGGGAGGGATTGGAGCTATTTAGCTGGTGGCTGGGAGAGATTGGAGCTATTTAGCTGGGAGGGATTGAAGATTTTAGCTTGTGGCTGGGAGGGATTGAAGATTTTTAGCTTGTGGCTGGGAGGGATTGAAGATTTTTAGCTTGTGGCTGGGAGGGATTGAAGATTTCTGGCACATACAGTGCCATGAGCCTCATTTTTTGCTTTGCTTAGGTGCCTCTGCTCACACACACACACACACACACACACACACACACACACACACACACACACACACACACACACACACACACACACACACACACACACACACACACAAGTGATGTGTTTGAAGAGACAGACAGAGCCACACCAGGAAGAGAACAGTGATGGGTTTGAATTTTAATCAATATGACAGAAGTTCTGCCAGCTCCACTGGCTTGTCCTTATCTAACTACAAGCCTCTGTGACTCTGCATATAAAAGCCACGGCTTGGTAAATGGAAAATGTGTTTTGAAGGAATAAACCTCTGTCTTGTCTTGGTAACTCTTTCTGCCATGTGGCTGGGCCGGTGTCCTGGCGTGGTGAAAAAGCCTGTTTTACAAGACTCCGTGACTCTGCATAGAGAAAGCCACGGCTAGGATGGAAAATGCATTTGGGGAATATGGAATAAACCTGTTTTGGTAGTCTCTCTTAACAGACTGTTAATTTAATCGAGGTAGCTGGCCTGCGCACACAATATCTGGTTCTGTGTTCCACGATTGGTATTACTGTCTTGCCTCTTGGTGACACTTCTTGCCATGTGGTCGGTTGGCCTGGCCTGGTGACAGAGACACAGGGGATTAAGCCCAGTGTGACACCATAGTGTAGTAAGCGTGTTCAGGCAGTGTGGAGTGTGATACTAAGCTGGTTGGACTCTAGGCCTTACTAAGCCATCTGGGACAGGCTGGGGTTTAGACTAGGCTGGGGACAGGCAGCGGACTGCTGGGGTTAGGACTAGGCTGGGGACAGGCAGCGGACTGCTGGGGTTAAGACTAGGCTGGGGACAGGTTGGGGTTAATAATAAGCTGGGGAACGGCTGGGGTTGACTAGACTGGGGAGAGACTGGGGTTAAGGAGGCAGGGAAGTGGCAGTTGAGTGTACTAGACAGGAGAAAGTGTCTTAGCAGGTTAAGTGCTTAGTTACCTCATGTCCATCTGTCTCGGCCATGCCAGCGTCCTATCCTGTGGCCAGTCACATACAACAGCTGCTTTAAATGCACCCGGGCCATATAAGACAGCTGCTTTAAATGCACCCGGGCCATATAAGACAGCTCTACAGTATGTAGCCACAATTTAACACTGTAGAAAAATCACAGAGAACAAGGCTATTTGACTGCTATTTATTTGACCAAAAAACAGTTGACAGTGAAAATCTTGTCTTGGTTTATTTCACAGCTGATTTAAGCTGGTACTTACCTGGTATTAACTAAGAACTGTGTGGAAATCTTTCTTTCTTTCCTTCACTCTTTCTTTCCAGGCTCCACACTGTTGTTCCTGTTGTCCTGTGACGCCCTGTTGAGTGATGGACCACCCACCCTGCTGTCCACCTCCCAGCCCTCTCCTCTGTCCCTCATTGACCTGGACCTAGATGTGGAGGAGCAGCCTGAGATGATGACCGGTAGGTTAGAGAAGCGGGCCCAATATCCGACTGAAAAATCTGGTGGGGCATGGCAACCGGAGCCTCACTGGCATTAGTACCCTAGATGCAATCGCCTGCCGTTGTGCCTTTTGAGCAAGATATTTAACCCCTGAGAAACTGGTCCAGGGAGAGTGTTTGTGTCTTTGGGGTTGGACTATAAGCAAAATACAAATGTCTGTGGATTGACAATAAAGTAAATAATAAATCAAGACAATAAAGTATAATTTTTTCTCTGTAGTTCCAGGCAGCCCCACCACGGTACCAGGCCTAACCTCCCAGGGACGGGAGACCTCCCAGCAGGACACGTCCCAGGAGGCCTCAGGGTTCTTCAGTGAGGACGGTGAAGACAACAAGCCTCTCCAGTCCTCTGTTAATCTCTGGGACGATGTCAGAGACCAAGTCAACATCACTGATCTAGACAGGAACTCCCTCAGAGGTACGTAGACTATGTATATGACAGTGGTATGTCCTTCCTGTCAGACTTCAGGAACTCCCCTGCTACATCTTGTCCATTATTTCGTGCCAAGGACAGGAGAAAGACAGGGAAGACCCTCGATAGCGGAGAATACATGGCAGCAGGTAACGTGTCTCAAACAGCAGCACTAGACACACTGTAGAAGTGATTATGGTATTGCTGAAATGGGTATAGTTCGGCTCAGAACTGTTTATTTTGGTAGGCTGGGCACAGGCAGAGCACTGCAGAGAAAGTCTGACTCGTTGCATTATGCAGAAGGGGGAATGGGAATAGCTTTCACTGCCCAAACAGGCACTCACAGGCCAATGTGGCACACCTGGGTTCAAATGATATTTGAAATAATTAAAAATACTTGCTCTGTGCTTGATTGAACTCTAGCTTAAAAGACAAATGGAATAGTCCCAAAAGGGCAAATCCCCGCCCACCTGGTACTCCAGGCAGGCTAGAGCAGACACTAAAATATCTGAATGATTTCAGTTAGTATTTGAACCCAGGTCTGTACCGCGGTGGCAAATGGGATTCCACGCTGCAGATATCGGGTGGAGTCGACTTTCAGGCAAAAAGCACCAGCAGCAGTTTTAGTCTCTGTAGCCGCTGTTGTTATATAGCCTAGCTTAGCCTGGTGGTTCAGTCTATGTGCTGTCTATAGGAGTTGGCAAGACAGCACAAACAGATCTGGGACCAGGCTATGGTTTTGGAACCGAGTCTGTTTGTGTTTTAGCTAGGTCCTCTCTGTCTTTGTTCGTTTCAACGTCATGACGAACATGAATGACTCGACAGAGATAGAAGAGTTACAGTGTCTACAGTACAGTACCAGACTCATTGTTATGCCAGTTGTCTTTCAGCATTAGCTCAGTCCTCCTCTCTTTCTTAGTACTGAGCATCTCTCTTTAACCCACTGAACTCAGAGATCACTGAACAGATGACACAAAGGAATCCACGTGGGACATGCTGTCACTCTCTGTTTTCTATTCCAGAACGATGGGGTTCCATCTGTCTGGGAAATCGTTTCTGAATGTACATCCTGTTTCAATGGGACTGACTGTAATCCTGGGGGGGGGGGGGGGCAGCCAGCCTATTGTAATCCTGGGGGGGGTGCTGCCACCCAGCCTATTGTAATCCTGGGGGGGGGGGGCTGCCACCCAGCCTATTGTAATCCTGGGGGGGGGGGGCTGCCACCCAGCCTATTGTAATCCTGTGGGGGGGGGCTGCCACCCAGCCTATTGTAATCCTGGGGGGGGGGGCTGCCACCCAGCCTATTGTAATCCTGGGGGGGGGGCTGCCACCCAGCCTATTGTAATCCTGGGGGGGGGGGGCTGCCACCCAGCCTATTGTAATCCTGGGGGGGGGGGGGCTGCCACCCAGCCTATTGTAATCCTGGGGGGGGGGGGGGGGGGCTGCCACCCAGCCTATTGTAATCCTGGGGGGGGGGGCTGCCACCCAGCCTATTGTAATCCTGGGGGGGGCTGCCACCCAGCCTATTGTAATCCTGGGGGGGGCTGCCACCCAGCCTATTGTAATCCTGGAGGGGGCTGCCACCCAGCCTATTGTAATCCTGGGGGGGGCTGCCACCCAGCCTATTGTAATCCTGGGGGGGGCTGCCACCCAGCCTATTGTAATCCTGGGGGGGGGCTGCCACCCAGCCTATTGTAATCCTGGAGGGGGCTGCCACCCAGCCTATTGTAATCCTGGGGGGGGGGGGCTGCCACCCAGCCTATTGTAATCCTGGGGGGGCTGCCACCCAGCCTATTGTAATCCTGGGGGGGGGGGGCTGCCACCCAGTCTATTGTAATCCTGGGGGGGCTGCCACCCAGCCTATTGTAATCCTGGGGGGGGCTGCCACCCAGCCTATTGTAATCCTGGGGGGGGGGGCTGCCACCCAGCCTATTGTAATCCTGGGGGGGGGGCTGCCACCCAGCCTATTGTAATCCTGGGGGGGGGGGGCTGCCACCCAGCCTATTGTAATCCTGGGGGGGGGGGGGCTGCCACCCAGCCTATTGTAATCCTGGGGGGGGCTGCCACCCAGCCTATTGTAATCCTGGGGGGGGGCTGCCACCCAGCCTATTGTAATCCTGTGGGGGGGGGGCTGCCACCCAGCCTATTGTAATCCTGTGGGGGGGGGGCTGCCACCCAGCCTATTGTAATCCTGGAGGGGGGCTGCCACCCAGCCTATTGTAATCCTGGGGGCGGGGCTGCCACCCAGCCTATTGTAATCCTGGAGGGGGCTGCCACCCAGCCTATTGTAATCCTGGGGGGGGGGCTGTAATCCAAGCAACACTAGTTTCAAGTTTCGAATTTTATTGTTATGTGTGCAAGTACAGTGAAATGCCTTTGTTGCAAGCTTTTTCCCAACAATGCAGTAATCAATATCAGTACAAAAAAATATTATAAAGTAAAGTAGAACAAAAACACATGAGAAATAGAAATAAGAAGAACACGAGAAATGAAGTAAGCTAAATACAGGCTCAGTTCTAGGACCAGTAATGATAATGTGACGGGATACTGGAGTGATGGAGGTAGATAGGGGTAAGGGGACTAGGCATCAGGATATATGATAAACAGAGTAGCAGCAGCGTATATAATGATTGTATGTGAGTGTGTGTGTATATGTGAGCAAATTAAGTGTGTGTGTGTGAATGAGTGCGAGGTAGAGATCTGTGAGTGTACAACAACAAAAAAGGTCAATACATGTAGTACGTTAAAGCCCTTTTGTTAGCTATACATCAGTCTTATGGCTTGGCGATAGAAGCTGTTCAGGAGCCTGTTGGTGTCAGACTTGCCGTTCGGAAGCAGAGAGAACAGTCTATAGCTTGGGTAGCTGGAGTCTTTAACAATTTTCTGGGCCTTCCTTTAACACCGCCTGGATGACAGGTAGCTCGGGCCCCAGTGATGTACTGGGCTGTCCGCACCACCCTCTGTAGCGCCATGCGATCGAAGGCGGTGCAGTTGCCAGACCAAGTAGTGACGCAGCCAGTCAAGATGCTCTCAATGGTGCAGCTGTAGAACTTTTTTTGAGGATTTGAGGGCTCATGACAAACTTTTTCAGAAGGGATTGTCTGTGTTGTGGATAATACATCTGTCCCAGTCACACTGTCACATCACAGAGTTAAAGAGCCTTCCTGAGTTAAACCTAATCTGTTACCGCATTCCAAATAAAATAACAAGTAATTCATCGGTTATTACTGTGTGTACTAGTAAATACCTGGTCATCTCTGTACTGTAAAAAAAAAAAGTACTACCATTTCTCCATTTCTCAGGTTACAGTCAAACCCTCTCCCAGTCCTCCACCTCTCCCATGGAGGAACCCAGACAGGGGAACCACACTTCTCCTTTCATGACTGCGATGGAGAACCTGGAGCGGGAGTTATGGGAGATGGAGAGAGAGTCCAGCGGCCTCCCCGTAGAGCCTGGCTATGCCCAGAACCAGGGCCTGTCTACCACCACCATCCCTGCTGCTGACCCGGTGGTTCCTGTAGACTTCACCACCTTAGACCCACAATATGTCCCTGTACACGGGGGCCAGGAATCACCTCCGGGGGACACAGTGGAGGTAGAGGTAGCAGAGGAGGAAGAGGAGACGGATGGGGAGATGAAAAGGGAGAGTACCACCACTGAGCCTGACGTCTCCATCGCCTCCTCCAGACCCACCCTCCCAGAGGTGGGTGTCTTCCCCAGCTTTGGGCCCCTACAGCCAGACAACATTCATACAGAAGACCGGGAGGAGGTGGTGGAGGAAGGTGAGGAAGAGGATGAAGAGGAAGAGGAGACAGTGGTCCTTGGAGGACCTGGGAGTGACAGGGGGAGAGGAGGGGCCATCTCTCCCCTGACCACGGTCCCCTCTGCTTCTTTGGCCCCCACAGTCGACTTCACAGAGGACTCCTGGGATCGTCTGGAGGACGGGAGGGAGGGCCGGGAGGAGGAGGAGAGGAGGCAGGAGGAGCAGGAGGTCAAAAATGGAGGAACAGAGCTGTTAACAGAGACAGATATCCTCCACGGTGCACACTTCTCACAGGAGATACAGCAGGTACTGGTTCAGGTACAGGTATAGGTACAGGTTCAGGTACAGGTATAGGTTCAGGTACAGGTTCAGGTACAAGTTCAGGTACAGGTACAAGTTTGGGTACAAGTTCGGGTACAGGTACGAGTACAGGTTCAGGTACGAGTACAGGTTCAAGTTCAGGTACGAGTACAGGTACGGGTACAGGTACGGGTTTGGGTACAGGTACGAGTTCAGGTACGAGTACAGGTACGGGTACAGGTACGGGTTCGGTAGTATCTGTACCTCTGTACCTCTCAAGTATCTCTCATGTAGTTCAGTAAACTATAAACTATATGATGAGTAACCTGAGACCTGAAGACTTTGTTAGCTCCCTGAGGTAATGCCCAAGCTTTAGTTCAGCGGGTTACCACTTAGGAGACTCTAGTTTGAACGCACTCTGTCACACTATTGAACTGTATATTTTGAGGGTTGTGATTGGTTTAACAACCTCGTACTTGCTCATATTAATTCCTCTCTTCGTGTAACCACCAGGTGATCTGTGTGGACTGGAGCGATCTGGCTGGGAAGGGCTACATCATCCTCAACATGTCAGACAGCGTTGACTGTGTGAGTACCAAAACGTTGAGGAACATAACGTGACTAACTAAACTCAGCAAAAAAAAGAAAAGTCCTCTCACTGTCAACTGCGTTTATTTTCAGCAAACTTAACATGTGTAAATATTTGTATGAACATATCAAGATTCAACTACTGAGGCATAAACTGAACAAGTTCCACAGACGTGTGACTAACAGAAATGGAATAATGTGTCCCTGAACAAAGGGGGGGTCAAAATCAAAAGTAACAGTCAGTATCTGGTGTGGCCACCAGCTGCATTAAGTACTGCAGTGCATCTCCTCCTCATGGACAGCACCAGATTTGCCAATTCTTGCTGTGAGATGTTACCCCACTCTTCTACCAAGGCACCTGCAAGTTCCCGGACATTTCTGGGGGGAATGGCCCTAGCCCTCACCCTCCGATCCAACAGGTCCCAGACGTGTTCAACGGGATTGAGATACGGGCACTTCGCTGGCCATGGCAAAACACTGACATTCCTGTCTTGCAGGAAATCACGCACAGAACGAGCAGTATGGCTGGTGGCGTTGTCATGCTGGAGGGTCATGTCAGGATGAGCCTGCAGGAAGGGTACCACATGAGGGAGGAGGATGTCTTCCCTGTAATGCACAGCGTTGAGATTGCCTGCAATGACAACAAGCTCAGTCCGATGATGCTGTGAAGTTATTTGGATATTTACGAATTATCTTTGAAAGACAGGGTCCTGAAAAAGGGACGTTTCTTTCTTGCTGCGTTTACATCATACCGATTTTATTGGACCATAGTAATGCAGCACTATATTGCGGCTGTTCCTTAGACAATTCCCTACAATAATTTCATGCCTACTAGTTGAATCTATAATTGAATCAATATGGCATGATGGGATGCCATCAGATGGTAGCCTGGTTAAACTGTAATGAGTGTAGTATTCAGTCTGTTTTAAACCAGGCTAGCCAATAGATTCAGATTAGCTCCATTGCTGTCCTTCACTGTGAGACAAACAGGAGCTAGTAGACAGACAGAAGAAGACAGCCCCTTCTGTCCTCTGACAGTCGGTCCTTAAACACAACATCCTCCTCGCCATCCGTCACACCCCCTCCATCACCCAAGAGTCCTCCGTCACCATGGAAACAGCACAAAGCAATGCGATTATAATCAATGTGACCTTTTGGGTTGTCACGCCAACCGCTGCAGAGTAACCAGTAGTACCCAGCAGGGAGGAAGAGAGAAACTCTCAGATCCACAGAACGACATGTTTTGTGTTGGAAACAGAAGCTCCTACACAGGACTGTGATTAATTCAACACCATACTTGGCAGTAGATAGATTTATTAAAACATTCATGCAATGAAAACAACAGAAAACATCACCACCTGGCCTTTTCTTTTATCCTCCACTGTTAAACAGTTGTGTATTTGTTTGTCTGTCTGTCTGTTTACTCTACCCTATCCTCAGGCCCCAGATCTGTTTTTGTTTCTGCTAGTTCCTTAACTTCATAGGAGTTGGTTAAAAGCACAAAGCAAACTGATCTGACAGCAATCAGGCTACCTGGTTCCCCTGTTTTCACTGTGACCTTTGACCTCTCCTGTTGTTATCAGGATGAGATCCGTGTGGAGAGTGGGGACCAGCTCCTGGAGCTACACTGTTAGAACAAAGGGTTCCAAAAGGGTTCTTCAGCTGTCCCCATAGGAGAACCCTTTTTGGTTCCAGGTAGAACCTGTTTTGGTTCTCTTATGGGGACAGCCGAAGAACCCTCTTAGGTTCTAGATACATTGTAGACCCTAAAAGGGTTCTTCGGCTGTCCCCCAAAAATAACACTTTGAAGAACCCTTTTTGGTTCCATGTAGATCCATTTTGGGTTCCATGTAGAATCATTTCACATAGGGTACAACATGGAAAACAAAAGGTTTCTACCTGGAACCAAAAAGGGTTCTCCTTATGGGGACAACCGAAGAACCCTTTTGGAGTGTAGCTTTTAAGTGTAGAGACAGCCTTCTCTAACTAACTAACTTTGCCCTAACCCTGTGACATCTCTGTCTCCTGGTCAGGATGAGTTCCGTGTGGAGAGTGGGGACCGGCTCCTGGAGCTGCTAGAGACAGCCTTCTCTAGGAAGATGGACAGTCCTCAGGGCTCCTGGCTCATCTCTCTCTCTAAACCCACCATGCAGGACCACCAGCTGCTCATCACACTGGCCAGCGAACACGGTAAGAGGACGTCTACAGACATACTGTATGACGTCATTGGGTAGGACCTATGACTGTGTGTAGGACCCAGCTCTGGTTCACGTTCTCCCGTCATTCAAGTTCCAGGCCTACTTATGTTTCTACTGGAGATCATTAGGGAATGTGTGATTTTGTGTTGAGTTTTTCTGGAGTGGAGTACAAAACTTGCTTACTATTTCTGAAATCTGCCTGTCTTTTAGGAGTTATTGCCACCAAGGATGTGCTATCGATGTTAGGTGAGATAAGGAAAGGTTTACACGAGGTAAGATGCTTTTGTTCCTTGGAATTTACAACCTTATATATGTTACAGCTGTATAGTAGTTTGTTAATCTGATCCACATGGTAGGAGTAGACTGAGCACAAACAGCACCTCTGGGACCAGGCTAGTAATTCATCTGTCTGGACCAGGCTAGTAATTCATCTGTCTGGACCAGGCTAGTAATTCATCTGTCTGGACCAGGCTAGTAATTCATCTGTCTGGACCAGGCTAGTAATTCATCTGTCTGGACCAGGCTAGTAATTCATCTGTCTGGGACCAGGCTAGTAATTCATCTGTCTGGGACCAGGCTAGTAATTCATCTGTCTGGACCAGGCTAGTAATTCATCTGTCTGGACCAGGCTAGTAATTCATCTGTCTGGACCAGGCTAGTAATTCATCTGTCTGGACCAGGCTAGTAATTCATCTGTCTGGACCAGGCTAGTAATTCATCTGTCTGGACCAGGCTAGTAATTCATCTGTATGGACCAGGCTAGTAATTCATCTGTCTGGACCAGGCTAGTAATTCATCTGGCTGGACCAAGCTAATACAGTGCCTTGCAAAAGTATTCACCCCCCTTGGCATTTTTCCTATATTGTTGCCTTACAACCTGGAATTAAAATAGATTTTTGGGGGGTTTGTATCATTTGATTTACACAACATGCCTACCACTATGAAGATGCAAAATACTTTTTCTTGTAACACAAACAAGAAATAAGACAAAAACACTGAAAACTTGAGCGTGCATAACTATTCACCCCCCCCCAAAGTCAATACTTTGTAGAGCCACCTTTTGCAGCAATTATAGCTGCAATTCTCTTGAGATATGTCTCTATAAGCTTCGCACATCTAGCCACTGGGATTTTTGCCCATTTTTGAAGACAAAACTGCTCCAGCTCCTTCAAGTTGGATGGGTTCCTGTTTGTCTGTCTGTCTGTTTACTCTACCCTATCCTCAGGCCCCAGATCTGTTTTTGTTTCTGCTAGTTCCTTAACTTCATAGGAGTTGGTTAAAAGCACAAAGCAAACTGATCTGACAGCAATCAGGCTACCTGGTTCCCCTGTTTTCACTGTGACCGTGACCTTTGACCTCTCCTGTTGTTATCAGGATGAGATCCGTGTGGAGAGTGGGGACCAGCTCCTGGAGCTACACTGTTAGAAAAAAGGGTTCCAAAAGGGTTCTTCAGCTGTCCCCATGAGGAGAACCCTTTTTGGTTCCAGGTAGAACCCTTTTTGGCTTTTTTCTGGCCACTTCCGCAAAGCCCAGCTCTGTGGAGTGTATGGCTTAACGTGGTCCTATGGACGAATACTCTAATCTCTGCTGTGGAGCTTCTTCAGGGTTATCTTTGGTCTCTTTGTTTCCTCTCTGATTAATGCCCTCCTTGCCTGGTCCTTGAGTTTTGCTGGGCAGCCCTCTCTTGGCAGGTTTGTTGTAGTGCCATATTCCTTCCATTTTCTAATAATGGATTTAATGGTGCTCTGTGGGATGTTCAAAGTTTTGGATATTTATTTATAACTCAACCCTGATCTGTACTTCTCCACAACTTTGTCCCTGACCTATTTGGAGAGCTCCTTGGTCTTCATGGTGCCGCTTGCTTGGTGGCGGCCCTTACTTAGTGGTGTTGCAGACTCTGGGGTCTTTCAGAACAGGTGTATATATACTGAGATCATGTGACAGATCATGTGACACTTAGATTGCACACAGGTGGACTTTATTTAACTAATTATGTGACTTCTGAAGGTAATTGGTTGCACCAGATCTTATTTAGGGGCTTCATAGCAAAGGGGTGAATACATATGCACACACCACTTTTCCGCAAAATTTATTTGTTTAATTTTTTGAAACAAGTAATTTTTTTTCATTTCACTTCACCAATTTGGACTATTATGTGTGTGTCCATTACATGAAATCCAAATGAAAATCAATTTAAATTACAGGTTGTAATGCAACAAAATAGGAAAAACGGCAAGGGGGGGGTGAATACTTTTGCAAGGCACTGTATATTCATCTGTCTGGACCAGGCTACTAATTAATCAGTCTGGACCAGGCTACTAATTAATCAGTCTGGACCAGGCTACTAATTAATATGTCTGGACCAGGCTACTAATTAATATGTCTGGATGAAACTGAACTGTTCCATATGTCTGGTTCTGGGTCCAGATTGGCATCCAGAGCTACAGCAGTGCTAGCACCTGTCACTCCAGACCCAGTCAGACCCGTAGCGACTACGGGAAGCTGTTTGTGGTCCTGGTGATCATAGGTTCTGTCTGTGTGGTCATCATCGCCTCTGGTCTAATCTATATCTGCTGGCAGAGACGCCTGCCTACGCTGAAGACTAGGGTAAGACCAGCTTGATAACTGCCTAAGCTGAAGACTAGGGTAAGAAATCAAATCAAATCAAATTTTATTGGTCACATACACGTGGTTAGCCAATGTTAATCTGAGTGTAGCGAAATGCTTGTGCTTCTAGTTCCGACCATGCAGTAATATCTAACAATAATTTAACAATTTCACAACAACTACCTTATACACACAAGTGTAAAGCAATGAATAAGAATATGTACATATAAATATATGGATGAGCGATGGCATAGGCAAGATGCAGTAGATGGTATAGAGTACAGTATATACATATGAGATGAGTAATGTAGGGTATGAAAACATTATATAAAGTGGCATTGTTTAAAGTGACTAGTGATACATTTATTACATCAATTTCTCCATTATTAAAGTGGCTAGAGATTTGAGTCAGTATGTTGGCAGCAGCCACTCAATGTTAGTGATGGCTGTTTAACAGTCTGATGGCCTTGAGATAGAAGCTGTTTTTCAGTCTCTCGGTCCCTGCTTTGATGCACCTGTACTGACCTCGCCTTCTGGATGATAGCGGGGTGAACAGGCAGTAGTTCGGGTGGTTGTTGTCCTTGATGATCTTTTTGGTCTTCCTGTGACATCGGGTGGTGTAGGTGTCCTGAAGGGCAGGTAGTTTGCCCCCGGTGATGCGTTGTGCAGACCGCACTACCCTCTGGAGAGCCTTACGGTTGTGGGTGGAGCAGTTGCCGTACCAGGCGGTGATACAGCCCGGCAAATTTCATCGGCCTCCTGAGGTTGAAGAGGCGCTGTTGCGCCTTCTTCACCACACTGTCTGTGTGGGTGGACCATTTCAGTTTGTCCGTGATGTGTACGCCGAGGAACTTAAAACTTTCCACCTTCTCCACTACTGTCCTGTCAATGTGGATAGGGGGGGTGCTCCCTCTGCTGTTTCCTGAAGTCCACAATCATCTCCTTTGTTTTGTTGACTTTGAGTGTGAGGTTATTTTCCTGACACCACACTCCGAGGGCCCTCACCTCCTCCCTGTAGGCTGTCTCGTCATTGTTTGTAATCAAGCCTACCACTGTAGTGTCGTCTGCAAACTTGATGATTGTGTTGGAGGCTTGCATGGCCACGCAGTCATGGGTGAACAGGGAGTACAGGAGAGGGCTGAGAATGCACCCTTGAATCCACCCCAGTGTTGAGGATCAGTAGTTGTTTCCTACCTTCACCACCTGGGGGGCGGCCCGTCAGAAAGTCCAGGACCCAGTTGCACAGGGTGGGGTCGAGACCCAGGGTCTCGAGCTTAATGATGAGTTTGGAGGGTACTATGGTGTTAAATGCTGAGCTGTAGTCGATGAACAGCATTCTTACATAGGTATTCCTCTTGTCCAGATGGGTTAGGGCAGTGTGCAGTGTGATTGCGTTGTCTGTGGACCTATTGGGGCGGTAAGCAAATTGGAGTGGGTCTAGGGCAGGGGTGTCAAAGTCAAATGGACGGAGGGCCAAATAAAAAATTTAGCTACAAGCCGAGGGCCGGACTGTTCGAATGTTCATTGAAAAATTTTTAAATGACGCATATAGTCTAGTGAACCTAATTGAACCTACTGAAAACCTAACAAATATATTCCAATATGATCAGATAAATAAAGCAATATTTTCTTATGGCTCTGTCAGTAATCTTTAATTTTCAACAGACACAAAAGACAAATTTCCTTTATATAAAAATCCCCATAACATGAACATTAAATGAAAGAAACCGGTATTCAAGGCACCATCAGTAGCCTATATTTTCTATTTTAGCAAAAGTGGGCTAAATTTACTTCAAAGAAAAAAACAATAATAGCAATTTTCTATCATCCACTCAACTGAAATATTTTTAAAATATAATTGGATTGAAATACAATAAAATAAAGTGCAAAAATCTATTAATCAAAAACAACACTTTGTTTAAGGAGAAGTAACATGCAGTGAAAACAAATATTAAACTTTAACTTTTAAACTTGAACTGAGTAAAAACTCTAAATATGTGATTGCACAGTAATGTTCACTTGTTTGAGGTTGAGGGTGATACTTGGTGGTGTCCCATCTTTTCCACAAGTTCATCAATGTTCGGGGTAAGGCTCTGAGCTGAGGAAATCCTCAGAATTGAGTGGAGGTGTTCAGCAGTAAGTCGACTTCTGTGTGATGTTTTGTTCAGGTTCATCAAAGAAAACAGTTGTTCACACAGGTATGTGCTGCCAAACATAGACAACGTTTGAGCAGCCTGGATGCGCAGCTGGGGCATTGTGTCGGGGAGGAAACGGGCGAACTCCGCAGCACCCACTGCCGCATATTTTGCCCTCAGTGCATCATTGCATTGGAGGTCAATCAACTCCATTTGGAGGTTTGGTGGTGAGCTTTCCACGTCAACAGCAAATGGGTTACCGAGCAGTTCCAACCTGCTTTTTTGTGCTTCAAAGTCAGCAAATCGGCGTCGAAAGTCAGCGGCAAGCATACCTATTTTATCAGCCAACTGTGCGCTCGGGAACGCACTGGTAGAGAGCTTCTCTTTCATGGTCTGGCAGCTGGGAAAGTGGCTCAAATTTTCTTTCCGCATCTGCGTCTCCCACAGAGTCAGTTTGGTTTTAAATGCCTTCACTGTACTGTACATATCAGAGATGACATGATCCCGACCCTGCAGCTGCAAGTTCATTGCATTCAGATGACTCGTAATGTCACACAGAAAAGCCATTTCACACAGAAACATTTCGTCTCGGAGTTGTGTTGTGTCTTTCCCTTTGCTGTCCAAGAACAGACAAATCTCCTCACGAAGCTCGAAACATCTTTGAAGCACCTTTCCCTGGCTTAGCCATCGCACCTCTGTGTGATAAGGCAAATCACCATGCTCCGTTTCTAACTCCGTCAGAAATGCCTTGAACTGGCGGTGATTCAAACCTTTGGCTCTGATAAAGTTAACTGTGCGCGTGATGATGCTCATTACATGCTCCATTTTCAAGGCTTTACCGCACAACGCTTCCTGGTGTATGATACAATGATAAGCTGTCAGCTCACCTGTCGCGTTTTCCTCTTGCATCTTTTCCCGTATCTTCGCCACCAGTCCGCTCCTGTGTCCACACATCGCAGGTGCTCCGTCGGTTGTCAAACCCACGAGTTTTTCCCAAGGCAGCTCCATCTCATTTACACATCTTGACACCTCTTCATACAAATCATGCCCCGTAGTTGTGCCATGCATAGGACGTAAAGCCAAAAACTCCTCTGTCACGCTTAGGCTGGAGTCCACTCCGCGGATGAAAATTGACAACTGGGCAATGTCAGAAATGTCGGTGCTCTCATCCACAGCCAAGGAATATGCAATGAAATCTTTTCCCTTTTTCACAAGCTGCTCTTTTAGATTGATGGACAACTGGTCTACTCTCTCGGCAATGGTGTTTCTGCTCAGACTCACATTTAAAAAGAGTTGCCTTTTTTCTGGGCAAACTTCGTCACAAACTTTAATCATGCAGTTTTTGATGAAATCCCCCTCCGTAAATGGCCGGGCTGATTTAGCGATCTCTTCTGCCAAAATAAAACTGGCCTTGACAGCAGCCTGGCCTTGTGATTTGGCTTTTTTGAACAGAGCCTGTCGAGATTTGAGGCCTCGTTTTAATTCCTCTGCCTTTTGTAGCCTTTGTTCCATGTCCATATTCTTGTTTTTGTCCGCGTGTTTCGTTTCATAATGTCGTCTCAGATTATACTCTTTCAGTACCGCCACACTTTCTCCACACAGAAGACACACAGGTTTTCCAGCTACCTCCGTGAACATATACTCCGACTCCCACCTTGTTTGAAACCCCCGGTTCTCAGTGTCCACCTTCCGTTTTGCCATTTTTGATGGGTATCTGAAAGTTAATTTTACTGTGATGCTGACGACTGCTGTGCCAATAAATATTGAAATGAAGCAGCCTACTGCTCGGTGCGTCACCGTTGCATTGTGGGAAATGTAGTATTGGTGCGTGTAAAAGATCTGCGGGCTGCCGGCTTGCTGCGGTCTGCGGGCCGGTTCTAATAATAAATCAAGATCATCCCAGGGGCCGTAAAAAACCTTCTCGCGGGCCGGATGTGGCCCGCGGGCCTTGACTCTGACATATGTGGTCTAGGGTGTCAGGTAGGGTGGAGGTGATATGGTCCTTGACTCTAGTCTCTCAAAGTACTTCATGATGACGGAAGTGAGTGCTACGGGGCGATAGTCGTTTAACTAAGTTACCTTAGCTTTCTTGGGAACAGGAACAATGGTGGCCCTCTTGAAGCATGTGGGAACAGCAGTCTGGGATAGGGATTGATTGAATATGTCCGTAAACACACCAGCCAGCTGGTCTGCACATGCTCTGAGGACGCGGCTAGGGATGCCGTCTGGGCCGGCAGCCTTGCGAGGGTTAACACCTTTAAATGTTTTACTCACATTGGCTGCGGTGAAGGAGAGCCCGCAGGTTTTGGTAGCGGGCTTTGTCAGCTTGATAACTGCCTAAGCTAGAGACTATGGTAAGACCAGCTTGATGACTGCCTAAGCCCATTTATTTTATACAGTTTTTCACACTGTGTGTATTCATATAGTGGATTATTCACATAGCTTATTCTAATATATATACAAATGTACGTGGCATTTTGTTACACTATTTATATACACCACGTATTTATATAGTGGATTCCTAACATAGTTCACTGTAATATATTTCCTGCTGTCCATATCATTCTTAGTACACATTGTTGGTGTACATACTCATAGATTGTATTTGGATTACTGACAGTGTTATTTGGTTTGTTAATTGGATATTTGTTCTGACATTCCTGATTTCTCGTTTCTAGTTTTGGATTATTTGTGTACTTGTTTGACATTTGAATGCACTGTTAGGAGCTATTAACATAACGAGTTTTTCGCTGCACCCGCTATAACATCTGCTAAACAGTGTACTCGACCAATAAACTTTGATTAGATTTGATTTGACTAGTTTTACCAATGCAACAAAATACTTGCATTCCAGTTTGTTCATGTGTAAGTCATTTTATATTATTGATGTTATTAAAACATTTTTTTTCTCTCCTGGTCTCTCCCAAGACACGAGGTGAGGAGCTCCATTTTGTGGAGAACGGCTGCCATGACAACCCCACCCTGGACGTCACGAGTGACGGGGGGCAGCCAGAGATGCAGGAGAAGAAACACCACCCGTACCACCACGCTAACGGACTGACGGCTGGGACCGGGTCTGGGGGGATGGCCGGGGGGGAGGGAGGGAGCAGTGGCTGGCAGGTCCTGGTCAACAAACCTGGAAGGAAGGAAGAGGATAATATGGAAGAGGACACACACCTTTAGTAGAGAGAAGAAGAGTGGAAGAGGATATACACCTTTAGTAAAGAGAAGAAGAGTGGAAGAGGATACACACCTTTAGTAAAGAGTGGAAGAGGATACACACCTTTAGTAAAGAGAAGAAGAGTGGAAGAGGATATACACCTTTAGTAAATAGAAGAAGAGTGGAAGAGGATATACACCTTTAGTAAAGAGAAGAAGAGTGAAGGAAGATGGAAAAAGGGTAGCCTGGATCCAGATCTGTTTGTGCTGTCTTGCCGACTTCTATGGTCATTGTCACATTTGGCTTGGTAGAGACGGCACAAACAGATCTGGCAGTCGGACTGGGCTAGAAAGAGAACTCATGATGAAGACGCAAAAAATCATCAGTGTTGTGAAACTTGTGAATGCATCGGCTGTCAAATTAGAAACACACATGAAGTAAACTAATCAGAAGAAACAACTTCTTAAAGCTACTTAGATGTTTTATCTATTGACTATGATTATATGATTATATGATATGGACTTGATCATCTACTCTGCTTTCCTTTTTTGTCAACTAAGCATGATTCACATCTATTACTAAACACTGTACAGCTACAGGGACGTTTCAGAATGTTGAAACATTGAATGTTAGATTACCCAATCAGAGTGAATAGAGGTGGTATCCCTCTGTTATGAGTATGAATGTTCATAGTGGAACTCCTGAAGTTAGGATATTGTATTTAACATGTTGAATGCAGACTTAAACGCTATATGCTAGCTATTCTGTATTATGTAAAGTTGGAATGGCTGCTCTGTATCTGGTCAGTTCACACTGATCTTAGTTCAAAATCACACAATAATTTGGAAGCATCCATTACTCCCAGCCTCCTTACAATTAAGAATAAGTCAACAAAATAACTAGTTTGGTTGCCGGATCTGATTGCTTTTTGCAAAGTGATCTCTGGCTGCTGTGACATGGTAACAAACAAGGGGTTGGCTAAAACAGTCTGGCAACCAGACTGCAAAACAACAGAGGGAGGCTGGCAATATTTAAAATTCTTTCAGTTATAGTTATATATATCACACTGAATTAACTGATTATAAGCACAGCTAATATTGTTTTGGGCTATTAACTGTAGAAGTGAAGGCCTGTAAATATGAATGTAATTTGAAGTCATGCTGCTATAATTTCTTCTGTGGCGTTAATGACATTCTGTCATTTAAATGTGAACAATATATCTTCTCTGCCTGACAGTATTGCCACTGCTTCAAAATGGTGGGATATGTTTTTAGTGCAGAGTCAGCTTGAGGTCAGCTTATTTTACAGAAAGGGAACAATATCACCAAGCAGGCATGCTGGCACACATCTCCCATAGCCTACACTGTGCTTGGCCTATAAGTATTTGAAACGCTTAAATCAGTATCACAAGCTAAAACTGTTTTTGTGTGTGTGTGGGGGGGGGGGGTTAGCTTCCAAAAATAGTAAGATCTTATATTGGAGGGATAGGCTACTAAATGAATGCTGTCCCCTCCTCGTTTGTTGTATTTCGCATGACTAAAGAAGCAGATAGCCACTATGTGTTTTAAATTCTGTATTGGAGGGTTGACCTCGCCAGGGTCGTGTTCATTAGGCATCAAACGGAAGAAAACTGACTGAATCAGGGAGGGACTACTTGACTTGTCCAATAAGAAACACACATTTTAATATTCCGTCGCAAGATCATTTTCCATTGTTGCGTTCCCTAATGAACACGACAAGAGGAAAGTTCAGAGAATAGGAGAACCAATTATTTATATATACACTAAATGACTGATAGGGGGCGCTGTGTTGAAGCCAATGCACAGCCATCTTGGTACTCCTCCTCCATTGTAATGAAGCCAATGCACAGCCATCTTGGTACTCCTCCTCCATTGTAAAACATTTTTCGGGAAGCTATATAAATCCATTTATTAATGTCTACATTCGTTTTAAATTATATTATGTGAGCTAAACATAATATATATAAATAAAACATACTATTTAGAGATTACTAATGTTACTGTCCCCACTACAACAACAAAAATTACTTTAAAATGTAATTTTGTCCTTGAAACATTTATTTGAAATGCTGTAGAATTCCATTCATTCCTGTGGAGGACTGCACCTACAGGGGAGTACCAATATGGCGTCCCGAAGGCTTCAAAAACCTCTCAATGGCCAATACGTAGCATTGGTCTGAGAAATCAGCAGTAGGTCTGTGTGGGCTGCGCCGATGTATTGCTCGTGCAGTGTTGTCTCTATCCACTTGAAAGCTACACTGAGATAAGTGTGGCTCAGTGTCTTTAAAATGTCGATGTTATTGATGAAGTAATATCGCATCTTTGAGTGTCATCAAGTTTTGTGTGTGTTATTTCTATTAGAAGTGTACTGACCTTGTCCCGAGGCTCCATTGCTACGACAGAGAGAGAGGGAGATGGCTGGAGATGAGATTAGAAGATTTGTTATTTGGATTTATAAATTAACATGATTTCTAGTTTTTCCCACAACTTTGTGCGACATTTTGTTTTTTTAAATTCATATTAGTTTTCATTAATCTTTCACTGTTTTGGATTTATGTATCATGCAATATATAGAAAATAAACGTCTGGGAAATGTTCCTTTGGTAGGACTGCTTACAGCCTTTGTGATATTGTAAAATGCTACAATAGCACCATCTAGTGTATACTATAAAAGTAAACTCCCCGTTCTGGAAGCATGTGTACTTGAATCTGAATATTCATGACTTTTTGACGATGGCTTGATGACACCATCTGATTGGTTGATGATGGCTTGATGATGTCAGCTGACTGCTTGATGATGTCAGCAGACTGGTTGATGGCTTGATGTCAGCTGATTGGTTGATGATGGCTTGATAATGTCAGCTCATTGGTTGAAGATGGCTTGACAATGTCAGCTGATTGGCCCAATAGATGATAAGAAACAATGTCAACAAGGTTTTGTCTGCTGATTTTATTTAACCAGACAAGTCAGTTAAGAACACATTCTTATTTACAATGACGGCCTACCAAAAGGCCTCCTGCGGGGAAGGGGATAAAAAAATAATATATATATATATATATAAATTAGGACAAAACACACATCATGACAAGATAGACAACACAACACTACATAAAGAGACACCTAAGACAACAACATAGCAGGCAGCAACACATGACAACACAGCATGGTAGCAACACAACATGCAGAGGTAGTAATAACACCTGTGGGAAGAGGGGCATTCTTCTTACCAAACTACATGACCTTTGTTTTGGAGGTGTTCAGAACAAAGTTAAGGGCAGAGGAAGCTTGTTGGACACTAAGAAAGCTTTGTTGTAGAGCATTTAACAGAAAATCCGGGGAGGGGCCAGCTGAGTATAAGACTGTATCATCTGCATATAAATGGATGAGAGAGCTTCCTACTGCCTGAGCTATGTTGTTGATGTAAATTGAGAAGAGTGTGGGGCCTAGGATTGAGCCTTGGGGTACTCCCTTGGTGACAGCCAGTGGCTGAGACAGCAGATTTTCAGACTTTTTACACTGCACTCTTTGAGAGGCAGTTAGCAAACCAGGCCAAAGACCCCTCAGCGACAACAATACTCCTTAGCCGGCCCACAAGAATGGAATGGTCTACCATATCAAAAGCTTTGGCCAAGTCAATAAAAATAGCAGCAATAGTTTGACACATGGGTTTGACACATGGGTGAGTAAACCAGTTCTTTGATTCTTTCAATCAAACATTAAACAATAAAAAACACTATTGTGGTAGCATTAAAATGTGCTATCAATGTATTTCCAGAGTTTTTTCTGGATCCAAATGGGGCTTAGGTGGTGGGTGTGGGTGTCACATTTTGCCAAGTAGCGGAGATAAAATGTTGCAGTTTTAAAACAATTTGACATGGCTTGTGCTATTGTTACAGTATAACTTTAGACCGTCCCCTCGCCCCGACACGGGCGCGAACCAGGGACCTTCTGCACACATCAACAACGGTCGCCCACGAAGCATCGTTATCCATCGCTCCACAAAAGCCGCGGCCCTTGCAGAGCAAGGGGAAACCCTACTTCAAGTCTCAGAGGAAGTGACGTAACCGATTGAAACGCTATTAGCGCGTACCCGCTAACTAGCTAGCCATTTCACATCCGTTATACTCACCCTCCTTTCGACCTCCTCCTTTTCCGCAGCAACCAGTGATCCGGGTCAACAGCATCAATGTAACAGTATAACTTTAAACCGTCCCCTCGCCCCAACACGGGCGCGAACCAGGGACCTTCTGCACACATCAACAACGGTCGCCCACGAAGCATCGTTACCCATCACTCCACAAAAGCCGCGGCCCTTGCAGAGCAAGGGGAAACCCTACTTCAAGTCTCAGAGGAAGTGACGTAACCGATTGAAACGCTATTAGCGCGTACCCGCTAACTAGCTAGCCATTTCACATCCGTTACACTATCTGAGTGACCCAAAAAATTATAACAAAATCAATGGGGGCCCCATGCCATAACAAAATACTCCTGAATGCATAAATTTGGGAATTTTAAATTCTCCCTGACTGTTATTGTGGTGATTGTTAAGTTCTTAAAGATGATCTTATTGAAAAATATATAAGTCTGTTATCTTTTCTACATACTTTATATCTGGTTTAAGTTGTTTAAGTTTACACTCAAAAACGTTTTACCATTCCGGAAATTATTGGAGATAGGCAGACTGAAAAAACCTTCAGGCCAAGACTTTTCTATGCAGAAAAAAAACTGATTTCATACAGATTTGTGTGCAGGCAGTTTCGTTCTATTTTCAGATGTTCCAGTCATGTTGTTGTAATAGTTCTCACATGGAAGATGGTAGAATTGACATATTCTCCCGTTAATAAAACACTGCATCACAACATCCAATAGTAGTACATTTAAACAAACTTTTTTCCCCCAACAACAAAGTTCTCAAGACTTGAAATCACATCAAAAAGGCTAACCTTTTTACAATTATATCATACAAAAGCAACAACTTGCAATAACCACTGATTCCAACAAGAGTTTTTACAGCTACAATCAGAGCTCAAATACAAATGTAAATTTCACAGAAAGTCCATACAATCTTTTACAATAGCAAAGGTACATTGATTAGATTTACAACTGATTCTAATCAAAGTAGTAATTTTGCAGGAATATACCATCTAGACCTGTGAAGACAGGAGAATAGTTGTAGATGAAAGCTCTCTCCTCCTCACTGGCTGAAGAGAACTTGTGTAATGTAGGGTTAGTGTCATGATGACAGGTCATCTACAGGTCATGTACAGGTCATCTACAGGTCATGTACAGGTCATCTACAGGTCATGTACAGGTCATCTACAGGT
Organism: Salvelinus alpinus; assembly: GCF_045679555.1. Classification (NCBI taxonomy): domain Eukaryota; kingdom Metazoa; phylum Chordata; class Actinopteri; order Salmoniformes; family Salmonidae; genus Salvelinus; species Salvelinus alpinus. The sequence continues at coordinate 52,623,091 of NC_092097.1, forward strand.
CATGTACAGGTCATCTACAGGTCATGTAAAGGTTAATGGTCCAATACAGCTACAATCCAATAGCTGGACTGTCATCTACAGTCACTCACCAGGCCAGAGTTGTACAATCCAATAACTGGACTGTCATCTACAGTCACTCACCAGGCCAGAGTTGTACAATCCAATAACTGGACTGTCATCTACAGTCACTCACCAGGCCAGAGTTGTACAATCCAATAACTGGACTGTCATCTACAGTCACTCACCAGGCCAGAGTTGTACAATCCAATAACTGGACTGTCATCTACAGTCACTCACCAGGCCAGAGTTGTACAATCCAATAACTGGACTGTCATCTACAGTCACTCACCAGGCCAGAGTTGTACAATCCAATAACTGGACTGTCATCTACAGTCACTCACCAGGCCAGAGTTGTACAATCCAATAACTGGACTGTCATCTACAGTCACTCACCAGGCCAGAGTTGTACAATCCAATAACTGGACTGTCATCTACAGTCACTCACCAGGCCAGAGTTGTACAATCCAATAACTGGACTGTCATCTACAGTCACTCACCAGGCCAGAGTTGTACAATCCAATAACTGGACTGTCATCTACAGTCACTCACCAGGCCAGAGTTGTACAATCCAATAACTGGACTGTCATCTACAGTCACTCACCAGGCCAGAGTTGTACAATCCAATAACTGGACTGTCATCTACAGTCACTCACCAGGCCAGAGTTGTACAATCCAATAACTGGACTGTCATCTACAGTCACTCACCAGGCCAGAGTTGTACAATCCAATAACTGGACTGTCATCTACAGTCACTCACCAGGCCAGAGTTGTACAATCCAATAACTGGACTGTCATCTACAGTCACTCACCAGGCCAGAGTTGTACAATCCAATAACTGGACTGTCATCTACAGTCACTCACCAGGCCAGAGTTGTACAATCCAATAACTGGACTGTCATCTACAGTCACTCACCAGGCCAGAGTTGTACAATCCAATAACTGGACTGTCATCTACAGTCACTCACCAGGCCAGAGTTGTACAATCCAATAACTGGACTGTCATCTATAGTCACTCACCAGGCCAAAGTTGTACAATCCAATAACTGGACTGTCATCTACAGTCACTCACCAGGCCAGAGTTGTACAATCCAATAACTGGACTGTCATCTACAGTCACTCACCAGGCCAAAGTTGTACAATCCAATAACTGGACTGTCATCTACAGTCACTCACCAGGCCAGAGTTGTACAATCCAATAACTGGACTGTCATCTATAGTCACTCACCAGGCCAAAGTTGTACAATCCAATAACTGGACTGTCATCTATAGTCACTCACCAGGCCAAAGTTGTACAATCCAATAACTGGACTGTCATCTACAGTCACTCACCAGGCCAGAGTTGTACAATCCAATAACTGGACTGTCATCTACAGTCACTCACCAGGCCAAAGTTGTACAATCCAATAACTGGACTGTCATCTACAGTCACTCACCAGGCCAAAGTTGTACAATCCAATAACTGGACTGTCATCTACAGTCACTCACCAGGCCAAAGTTGTACAATCCAATAACTGGACTGTCATCTATAGTCACTCACCAGGCCAGCATTGTACAGTCCAATATCTAATCTACAGTCACTCCCCAGGCCAGCGTTGCAAATAAGAATTTGTTCTTAACCGATTTACCCTGTTAAAGAAAGGTGGACTAAAATAACTCACCCTCGGAGACAAAGAAGTGTGCTGTGTAGAAGGATGCTCTGACGGAGGCAGCAGAGTGGACCATACCTGGCTTATCTACCCACTCAAAGGGACTCTTCTCAGGGTGCCACTGGACAGCATAGAACGGATAGCGATTCGCTACCAGAGAGAAAACGTACAATCTAGGCTCTATTTACAGTATAGCCACTGGAACAGTCTACAATGGGTAGCGATTCCCTACAACAAGAGAGCAGACCAATGAAAACATTCCGCTTGTCAATAGAACCTCGAGGCTCCGGTTACAGTGTGGCTAACAAGGACCTGGGGTCTTGATAATCAATACACTGAGGTGAATGCATTTTACACACATGCCGCTGCAAGTATCCCATGGTTACAACACCTCTTACTTGATGGCCAAATGAAGTCTCTCTAGCCATGTTCAGACACTGTACAGTACCTTCCATGGTAGAAATGAACTCTCTCCGTCCGTCTCTGTTAGTGGTCAGAACCTTGTAGAAATGTTTCAGCTTGACATTCCGGCTGTAGTTCTGTTGACATGAATCACGACGTTCATTAGTTCTTTTTTAACGTTCCGGAATCAAAAAGTTTACAGTGATATAATTGAATAGAACACATAATTGAATGTCTCTCTACGTTACACTATAGTGAAGCTGAGAAGGAAGTTCCTTGCTCTAGTCTAGGTCATGGGAGAACAGAAGAGGATGGAATTAGCTATATTCTGGTAACTCTGACGCACAGATTTTCAAAACGTTTTCAGATAGCTTCAGACAGAGACGGGTTCAGGTGGTATTAAGTCGCAGTGGTTTGAAAAATTATTTTAATTCTCAGAAATAGTATTACTTGTTCTAGCCTTTTTCAGTAAGAACCGTTAGTCAGCCAGTCAGATAGTCAGCCAGTCAGAACCGTTAGTTAGTAAGTCAGTCAGCCAGCCAGTCAGAACCTGTAGTCAGCCAGTCAGTCAGCCAGTCAGAACCTTTAGTTAGTCAGTCAGCCAGCCAGTCAGAACCGTTAGTCAGTAAGTCAGTCAGAACCGTTAGTCAGCCAGCCAGTCAGAACCGTTAGTTAGTAAGTCAGTCAGCCAGCCAGTCAGAACCGTTAGTCAGTAAGTCAGTCAGCCAGGCAGTCAGAACCGTTAGTCAGTAAGTCAGTCAGCCAGCCAGCCAGTCAGAACCGTTAGTTAGTAAGTCAGTCAGCCAGCCAGTCAAAACCTGTAGTCAGCCAGTAAGTCAGTCAGCCAACCAGTCAGAACCATTAGTTAGTAAGTCAGTCAGCCAGCCAGTCAGAACCTGTAGTCAGCCAGTAAGTCAGTCAGCCAGCCAGTCAGAACCTGTAGTCAGCCAGTCAGTCAGTCAGCCAGTCAGTCAGAACCTGTAGTCAGCCAGTAAGTCAGTCAGCCAGCCAGTCAGAACCTGTAGTCAGCCAGTCAGTCAGCCAGTCAGTCAGCCAGTACCTGTAGTCAGTCAGTAAGTCAGTCAGCCAGCCAGTCAGTCAGAACCTGTAGTCAGTAAGTCAGTCAGTCAGCCAGAACCTGTAGTCAGTAAGTCAGTCAGTCAGTCAGAACCTGTAGTCAGTCAGTCAGTCAGCCAGTCAGTACCTGTAGTCAGTCAGTCATCCAGTCAAAAATATTAATAGTATAGTAAAGTACAGATACCCCAAAAACTACTTAAGGAGTACTTGAAAGTATTTTTACTTAAGTATTTTACACCACTGAATATCAATATTCATAGACAAACACAGGCCAATACACATAGAGAATGCAGAAACACAGTGTTGTCTCTGACCTGGGGTGAATGTGAGAGGCAGGGCCACAGCCTTGGTCTCTGTCAGAGTCAGAAGGTTCTTGTTGCTGGTCAGTACCGTCATCTGTTGGAGGGCCTGGCACGTGCCACATATGGGGAAGTAATCAGACGCATCGTTGGTCTGGAAGACAAAACACGAGCATGAAACAACAGGAGTACTGCTCAACAGGTAGAAGTAATATAGTGGAAGCTGAACCACAACACTGCTAATACCTAAACCAGACACTTCAGATCTGTAAACATAGAAAAATGAGGGACAAGGGGAAGAGGTAGGGAGCTAAATGGAACCCGCTGTCAGTGTCGTAAACTGTGGGAACCATATATTGGACATTTAACTATTTATTAATTATTTGAAACCATTTTATAATTATTGAAAACAATTCAATACATTTATTGTCAATGAAGGATAAAAACAAAATATAATTTTAATGTATCACTAGCCACTTTAAACAATGCCACTTTATATAATGTTTACATATCCTACATTACTCATCTCATATGTATATACTGTACTCTATACCATTTACTGCATCTTGTCTATGCCGTTCGGCCATCGCTCATCCATATATTTTTATGTACATATTCTTAGTAATTCCTTTACACTTGTGTGTATAAGGTAGTTGTTGTGAAATTGTTAGATTACTTGTTAGATATTACTGCACGGTCGGAACTAGAAGCACAAGCATTTCGCTACACTCGCATTAACATCTGCTAACCACGTGTATGTAACCGATTTGATTTGGGTATGGAATATCTTGATAGCCAGATCATAGAAGATCTTTGACAGACGACTGAACTGGGAAGTCTGCAGATCTACACCCCCACCTGGTAGCAGCAGCCTACAACAACCAATTAATCAATCAATCAATCAACCAATAAGCCTATAGTCCTTCACATTTTAATTATTCCCACGAAGGTATCTGATTACAGTTATATAAATAAGTGAACAATAATTTCACTCACCCGTTTATTGAGTTAAATATCTTCTCATACTCTTCATCGGTTCTGTTTATTCTATCAGAGGAAGGAATGAAGGAAGTAAATGATTACAATCAGCCAACATACTTTTGCCACTCAACAGACACTGAGAAAAAACTGTGAGGTGGATTACAAAGCCTTCATTGTGCCTTATTTCCTAGCAAATCACTAGGCTTTGGCTGATCCGGGATAATGCACTGGGCTTGGGCTGATCCGGGATAATGCACTGGGCTTGGGCTGATCCGGGATAATGCACTAGGCTTGGGCTGATCCGGGATAATGCACTGGGCTTGGGCTGATCCGGGATAATGCACTGGGCTTTGGCTGATCCGGGATAATGCACTGGGCTTGGGCTTATCCGGGATAATGCACTGGGCTTGGGCTGATCCGGGATAATGCACTGGGCTTGGGCTGATCCGGGATAATGCACTGGGCTTGGGCTGATCCGGGATAATGCACTGGGCTTGGGCTGATCCGGGATAATGCACTGGGCTTGGGCTTATCCGGGATAATGCACTGGCATTCAAGAGGCCCCGGTTCAAAGCACGCCAATCACACATACCTTATGGGGACAACCCTGGCTCCAGCACTCCCCAGGTACTTTACATAGGAAGCAGCGATGTAGCAGGATCCCTGAGCATGAGGGTCTCCCACTATGTTCTCCTGGGCCAGGACCCCTGAAATAACAAAACACTCTACATTAAATTACACTTTACATTACAATACAATACCATGCAGTTTACAATACACTCTACATTACAATACCATGCAGTTTACAATACACTCTACATTACAATACATTACAATACCATACACTCTACATTACAATACCATACACTTGACAATACACTCTACATTTCAACACCATACACTTGACAATACACTCTACATTTCAACACCATACACTTTACAATACACTCTACATTACAATACCATACACTTTACAATACACTCTACATTACAATACCATACACTTGACAATACACTCTACATTACAATACATTACAATACCATACACTTTACAATACACTCTACATTACAATACTATACACTTTACAATACACTCTACATTTACAATCCATTACAATACCATAACCTCTACATTACAATACATTACAATACCATACACTTGACAATAAGGATGGCCTTAATGTAAAGATGTGTGTTTAATAGAACCATCATCATCTCACAGATTCATCGTTAACCCTTAACTGTCCTCTCTCTCAGTCATGATTGGCAACATCTCGGTGATTTCAAGAGACTATTTAGTTGCTTAGCCCTACATTCCTTTGGGGGCATTTACATATATAAACTTCTTTAAAACCTACTTTCACAAAACCTGCTTTCCTACTAGAAACCTTTATTAATGAATGGCATTTAGCCTACTTGGCTACGCAAAAGGAACTCCCTATGTAAATATTGAAAAGTCTATAACTATACAATGGCTACATGAGGATTCGTGTTGATCAATGAAAAACATGAAATCTAAGAATTAAAAATATATATAAAAAAATCGATACAATCTACAGTCAAGATGTCCTTCTGAAGTGGGAGTTATCCCTTTCCACTTCCTATAACATTGACAGTTACATGCTGACATTGGTACAATTTGGTCCCAGAACATTCTAGAATAAAACAGATCAAGACGTTACATAAGGAGCATTTCTGAGACACATACATACCCATTCACCCTAGATGGATCTCGAATGGCTTACCAATGATTAGTCTGTAATTTAGATGGTCCCTACAAGCCACCGGGAGAAGCACACCGCAAAGGCAAGCGGCCAGCACCGCAAGAACCGCAACCGGAGAACTCATTTACCTCGGATAGCCTACCACGCAAACATACAATAAATAACATTAAAACATATATAATTCCCAGACACTCTTGTCCTCCTGCTTAAATTATCAGCAGCGCGGTATGATGATGGTATCGGTGAGAAGGATGATGAGCGCTGCAGTCTACTGCGGTTGCATGACTAATCCCTGCATTCTACACAGAAACAGCTCTAGATTCTCTCCCGCGTCGCGAGGACATGCGGGAAAAATCGCATCTCGGTTTCAGTCACGTGTGCAATCATGAAAACCCACCTAATGACACAAATCATATGGACATGCGCGACATATCGCAACCGGACTATAACACAAAAGGCAAAAGCTAAAGTAGGCTAATAATAACATGAAAGGCTGGGAAAATCGCACGTTCAAAAAACTTTCGACCTCCCAAATCTGATACACTCTGGAACGCACCCATCTGCGTGGTTTTGCGGGGCGCTTTTGCATTGATTGACTGTTATTTATTGTTTATCAGGGTCGAGCTGAGGTAGGTCAATTATTAATCGCCATGAATGAAATCAACATTATTACATTTGTAGGACACTGAATGTACGCAGCGCTGGTACTCTGCATGTGCATCTCCTGTAAATCTACTTGCTTCGCAGTCTACTTCCGTGAACAAATCGAACATACCCTTCACCACAAGGAATTCTGGGAAACTGTTCAAAAATGGCGGATGAAGTTGAACAGGTTGGCGTTAGCTAAACGTTTTATTGTCAATCTTTCTCTGTGCAAAACATTTATTTATACTCGAGTAGAGAAATATACTTGTACACCGGTTTGTATCAGTAGATTACGCAAACAGCATCATTGCAAAAACATGGGTGGAGGTTTTAATTGTGGAGGCAACAGTGGCTAGCTAGCATGGTGATTAGCAGCCATCGCTATCAATCGTAGCAAGCTAGCTTGTATATTAGTCAATTCGCTAACCAGACACGAATGTTGAATACAATTATATTGAAACTTACTCTGCCGATTGTCCGTGGTGTTGGTCGAAATTTGAGTTAAAATATCCATCGGAAAGTAACGCAATTTAACCCAACTTCAAAACACGGGTCTAAGATTATGGCAAATATGTTTTGCTCATGAACAAAGGCACGTGCTATAACAATTCGGGTAAACGACTTTGGATACTGTAGATATTTTATAGAAAATGTCGAGTAGCTGAAGGATTAACACCATGGACAATAGGCAGAGTACGTGTAAATATTAGGTTTTAAACATTCCGGCTTGTAGAGGACCTTAGCGGCACATTTCCAGAACACAGTCATGTTCCAGACGGTATATTTAGAAATTCACCGTCTGGTCCCCAGGTAAAGGTAATGGGTTTGAATAGATGTAGTCCAGCGCACTAACACCCTGGACCAAAGCTAGGTGTTGAACATTTACGCGAAATACAACGACGTTGCATTCCCCCCCCAGAGTTCTTGTAACGTTAAATGTATTCAAATCTATAGTCTATGCTTAAAAAGTGATTCTAACAGCAGTTAGGCTACTTATTGACAACCATGAAAACTAGCTAACTTACTATTTAGCATGAAACCGATATCTAGTGTGAACAACTTCCTTCCCATGTTGCTTTTGTGTTGCAGCAAACGACCACCAACACAGTGGAGGAGCCCCTGGATCTGATCAGGCTCAGTTTGGATGAAAGGATATATGTTAAGATGAGAAACGACCGAGAACTCAGGGGCAGATTGAACGTAGGTAGTTGTATGGCCGTGGTGATCATCTTGGTTGCTTTTGTAAATGTTGACAAATGTTTGAACAATGATGTGATATATGTCCAATATACCATCGCTAAGCCCTTAGCCATGGTATATTGGCCATATATCACAAAACCCTGAGGTGCCTTATTGCTATTATAAAATGCTTATCAACGTAATTAGATCATTAAAAATAAAGGTTTTATCATACCTTGATATACCACGGTTGTCAGCAAATCAGCATTCAGGGCACGTATCACCTAGTTTACAATGTTGTGTACAGCTGTCATCCTGAATGCGAGCTTTATCATCTTGTCTCGCCAAACTATAGGCCTGCATAAGTCTAATGCGGTTTATCTTTGTTCCAGGCCTATGATCAGCACTTGAACATGATCTTGGGAGATGTTGAGGAGACGGTGACAACAGTAGAGATTGATGAGGAGACGTATGAAGAAATTTATAAGGTATGAAAAAGGGCTTCCGCCACCTTTTCAACTGCAGAAATTTCGGCTACACCAGGGCTTGGCCTAAAGTCTCAGACTTTAGTGAAGGGTTCTCCAACCCTTGTTCCTGGAGGTTTGCCCTCCTGTAGGTTTTAACTCCAACCCTAATCTAGCACACCTGTTTCTAATAATTATCTGGTTGATAAGCTGAATCAGGCTAGTTACATCATAGGGGGCCCCTAGATTGTCCTACTGAGAGGAAATGCACCATGCTGGGCCCTAGATTGTCCTACTGAGAGGAGATGCACCATAGGGGGGCCCTAGATTGTCCTATTGAGAGGAAATGCACCATAGGGGGGCCCTAGATTGTCCTACTGAGAGGAGATGCACCATAGGGGGGGCCCTAGATGCCCTACTGAGAGGAAATGCACCATGCTGGGCCCTAGATTGTCCTACTGAGAGGAGATGCACCATAGGGGGGCCCTAGATTGTCCTATTGAGAGGAAATGCACCATAGGGGGGCCCTAGATTGTCCTACTGAGAGGAGATGCACCATAGGGGGGGCCCTAGATGCCCTACTGAGAGGAGATGCACCATAGGGGGGGCCCTAGATGCCCTACTGAGAGGAGATGCACCATAGGGGGGCCCTAGATGCCCTACTGAGAGAAGATGCACCATAGGGGGGCCCTAGATTGTCCCCTAGATTGTCCTATCAGTGATAGGGCAACCACCCTCTGCTTTTGTCCCTTCATTGTCAACTGTGTGTCTGAGATCTAACCCAAGAATATCTGTTGTGTCTGAAATGTCTATTTCTGTCGTTAAATGTCCCCCTGGAGAAGTGATTTGTAGGTATTTGTAAAAACATTTACACTCATTACCCCTAGAAAAGGAATTGGGGTTCTTGTTTGTCACGGATCTCCAAACCAAGTCGAAGTTACGATTTTGAAATCTATTTTCATGAAATTCTGCATTGTTTAAATACGTGTCTTTATAGTCGGTAGTGTGCTGGCGCTCCTCTTACCAAGATTTCTGGATCCCCGACGAGGAGGATCCAGAATGTAACACTGAAATGTAACGCTGAAATGCTGAAAGAAGGTTCAGGACGGCAACGTAATTCCATCCATGTGGTTTTCTATTTTTCAGTCAACGAAGAGGAACATCCCCATGTTGTTTGTGAGAGGTGACGGAGTCGTCTTGGTAGCTCCTCCGCTCAGGGTGGGCTAGCAGCTCACCATGTTCCGCTGCTTTCCTGGATCCTGAAGGATAAAAAATGGTTTTGTTGACAAATCGCAGAGAATTATTTAGTCGTTACCTTTTGTGAGTTTTGAATGACCAATGGTTTTTAAGTTAATGCAGAAGTATTATTTGGCCTGGTATTTTAGTTAGATCGCTCTGGGAATTGTGTAAAACATTGATATTACCCCATAAAATTAAATGCATTAACCAAGGTAATGGTTTCATTCAGGTTTGAAATTGTTCCAAATTCCACGTCTATTCCTCAACATGTTATGTTGTTTTAATCTTACAAGCTCCACTCTACTGCACAGTATTTGCGTTTCTGTCAAAGTTTGTGGGCTTTTATGTTTTTGTAATGAACATGTTAACTACGCTGAGACAAGAAATCATGTCCTCAGACGCTCCAGTAGTCATTTTGTTATTAAGTTCGGTCTGATGGTCACTTGAATACAAAAAGGAAAACCATGTTAATAAAGCTAAGACTTGATTCCTGTATTTTCTTTTTCTCAGCCTTGCAAAAAAAAAATCAGCATTTTCACCAACAAAGATGAATTTACGACCAACCGTGTAAAGCGTTTTGAAGGAGGTTATAGTATTAATATGAATGATCAAATGTATTAATGTCAAAAATACCATAGTGAATACACATTTTAAAGCATAGCATTTTTTATGGCACGTTTTTAATCAGTCCATTCATTTTTGAAATTCACAAGTGGGAGGGAAAGCACACTGAGAAGGTTATCCATTACTACCAGAACCACAAGATGGCAGTATTAACACATCCTCTACACGTCTAGTGTCTCACCAGCCACACACCTCTGTAATTTTCCATTGCTTAGGGTGGAGGAGATAGCAAATTTATGTTTTGACTTAAAATCCACTTGAGGAGCAGGCTGAAGTCTGCACTTCCAGACTTTCACTTTGAGAGCGTGCCTGTTCAATATGCATTGTATAGCAGAGGCGGATGAAACAGAATGCATTTAGCTTTTTTTTGTAAGGAACTCGTAGACATCTTCAATATATTTATTCTGCCTCTATTCAAACACATGGGTTAACCCCCCCACAAAAGTGAAATCTTGTGTGCAAAGGACTGCTGTCATTAAGACTCAGATAAACAATCTTTCATGTTCACACGTGCCCCATCGGATTATTTCAAAAGGCAAATAATTGGGTGCATTTCAATTCTGTAATAATCACATGTAGCTTGCTGCAGTATCAATTATTACATTAGTTGAGTATCAAATAATTACAAATATAATCAGACTGGCAATCAGTTCATTTTGATCTCCCTTTGAACCAACTATGCTAATAGCCATAGAGAAACGTTACAAACGACTCTGAAATAACGAAGCAGTTTGACAAAGTGGAACGATGACAAAGTTCAGAGCATTTATCTTGGGCTTATGTTTTTGTTTTGACAAGATATAAAGACTACTGCTGTTACTGGGCAGACCTGATGAATCAATTTGATTTGACACTTAATTGAAATGTTAAATATGTCTACATGGATACAATACCAAAAAACTCCAGTTATATTGTATTAGGTGCAGAGATGGGGTCAAGACCAGTGCCTTCAGGAAGTATTCAGACCCCATGACCCATCAATCTACACACAATGCCCCATAATGACAATGCGAAAACAGGTTTAGGCAAATTTCCTAAAAATAGAAATACCTTATTTACATAAGTATTCAGGTGCATCCTGTTTCCATTGATCATCCTTGAGATGTTTCTACAACTTGATTGGAGTCCACCTGTGGTAAATTCAATTGATTGGACATGGTTTGGAAAGGCACACACCTGTCTATATAAAGGTCCCACAGTTGACAGTGCATCTCTATCTCTACTTTGCACTTTCTTCCACTGCAAACCAACCATTCCAGTGTTTTTTTTTACTTGCTATATTGTATTTACTTCGCCACCATGGCCTTTTTATATTTTTATTTATTTTTATATATATTTTGTTTGCCTTCACCTCCCTTATCTCACCTCACTTGCTCACATTGTATATAGACTTATTTTTCACTGTATTATTGACTGTATGTTTGTTTTACTCCATGTGTAACTATGTGTTGTTGTATGTATCGAACTGCTTTGCTTTATCTTGGCCAGGTCGCAATTGTAAATGAGAACGTGTTCTCAATTTGCCTACCTGGTTAAATAAAGGTGAAATAAAAAAATAAAAAAATCTCAGAGCAAAACCCAAGCCATGAGGTTGAAGGAATTGTCCGTTGAGCTCTGAGACAGGATTGTGATGAGGCACAGATCTGGGGAAGGGTACCAAAAATATTCTGCAGCATTGAAGGTCCCCAAGAACACAGTGGCCTCCATCATTCTTAAATAGAAATTTGGAACCACCAAGACTCTTCCTATAGCTGGCCACCCGGCCAAACTGCAGTCGGTGGAGAAGAGCCTTGGTCAGGAAGGTGACCAATAACCCGAGGGTCACTCTGACAGAGCTCTAGAGCCTGACAGCCGTCTTAGAGTTTGCCAAAAGACACCTAAATGTCTCTCAGACCATGAGAAACAAGATTCTCTCATCTGATTAAACCAAGATTGAAGTCTTTGGCCTGAATGCCAAGCATCACATCTGGAGGAAACCTGGCACCATCCCTACGGTGAAACATGGTGGTGGCAGCATCATGCTGTGGGGATGTTTTTCAGCGGAAGGGACTAGGAGACTAGTCAGGATCGAGGCAAAGATGAACGGAGCAAAGTACAGAGAGATCCTTGATGAAAACCTGCTCCAGAGGGCGAAGGACCTCAGACTGGAGAAAAGGTTCACCTTCCAACAGGATAACGACCCTAAGCACCCAGCCAAGACAACACAGGAGTGGCTTCGGGACAAGTCTCTAAGTCTCTTTGTGGCCCAGCCATAGCCAGGACTTGAACCCAATTGAACATCTCTGGAGAGACCTGAAAATAGCTGTGCAGCAACTCTCCCCATCCAACTTGACAGAGCTTGAGAGGATCTGCAGAGAAGAATGGGAGAAACTCCCCAAAAACAGGTGTGCCAAGCTTGTACCCAAGAAGACTCGAGGCTGTAATCGCTGCCAAAGGTGCTTCAACAAAGTACTGAGTAAAGGGTCTGAATACTTATGTAAATGTGATATTTGAGTTTTTTTTATTTTTGATAAATGTGCTTTTTTTTTTTAAATAACTGTTTTTGTTTTGTCATTATGGGGTATTGTGTGTATATTGATGATGAAAAAAACGTTTTAAATCAATTTAGAATAGAGCTGTAATGTAACAAAATGGAAAATGGAATGGAATGGAATGGAATGGAATGGAAAACAAAATTTGTCTGAATACTTTCCGAAGGCACAGTATGTATCTAGTGTCTCAGAGCAGGATTTCTGATCTATGATCAGGCCCCCCACCCCTCCCGTTCAAGTATTGACTCTATATTCATTGTGATCTTAAATGCAAAACTGATCCTAGATCAGCACTCCTACTCTGAGACATGACCTCTTGAGACCCCGACCCTGTAGATCCACCTGTCTATAAGGAATCACAGTATTCCCTCAACAGGCCTGCCCACCAGTGATTAGTAGTGTAGAGGAGCGATGTTTTCCGAAAATAGATGCAAGATATTTGCGTTCCCTCCCTGACAGTTTGTTCTTTAGAGAATAGAAAAGTAACTTATTTTCCAGCCAGGAGGACCAATCTGCATCCCAAATGACACTCTATTCACCATAAAGTGAACTCCTTCCGACCAGAGCATTATGGGCCCCGGTCAAAAGTAGTGTACTATAAAGGGAATATGTTGCAATTTGGGATGCATACCCAACTCATCTTCCCACAGACTAATAATAACCATGTGACAGCAGTTTATCACCGAATATAGCTGAGATTGGGCGGGGGCCTGGGTTGATACAGTGGTGAGGCATGTGAACCTCACCGGGTGAAATCCCAAGAAACCATCTTTCTCTATCCCGTTGCCAGTTGTGCTTCAGTACTACCAGATACACTCACTCCACTGTCTTCTTGTGTAAAGACAAAATTAGCCTAGTTCACATCCCAAATGGCACCCCATTCCCTGTATAGTGCACTAATCTTGACCAGAGCTTATGGGCCCTGGTGAAGTAGTGCACTATATAGAGAATAGGCAGTGGTTGACTTGGGCAGGAGCTCACCGTACCAGCACTTGAAATGTTCTACTGCTTGAGCTCCTGTTCCTTTTGTAGAATGTTGGCGGAAAAGTATTGTGGAGCTCCTGCACCCAAATTGAGTACCGGCACCTGTTTCAGTCCAAGTCACTGAGAAAAGGGTGCCATGTAGGATAGTATCTTTGGCTGCATCATTGGGTTATAATGACCTCTGAATTCACTGGTACTATGTGAATGCATTTGTTACTATGCACAGACATGGATAAACTCTGTCTCTCTATCAATGTCAGTTCAAGGGTTTTATTGGCGATGGGAACATGTTACATTGCAAAAACAAGTGAAATAGATTGTAGTTCTATTGAGATAAGAGTGATTTGTATTTTTCATGGTTCTCCCCCTTTGTGGGTGTGTCACTTCATATTGCAAATATGTTGTTAAACCTGGCAGATTATATAACGAGAGAGAGCGAGAGAGAGAGAGAGCGAGCGAGAGAGAGAGAGAGAGAGAGAGACAGAGAGAGAGAGAGACAGAGAGAGAGACAGAGAGAGAGAGAGAGAGAGGACAGTTGCAGGAGAAAGGGCCACGTGAGCAGTGATGCCAATTCAGCCGACCACAACAACAACAGGAATGGCCTTAGGAGTTTAGGACATTTACCAGGTTTATTTAAAATGTCTGATTTATAGCTGTGTTACAAATGGCACCCTGTTCCCTATAGTGCACTACCTTTGACCAGGTCCCATGGGGACCGACTCATAGGGCCCTGGTCAAAAGTAGTGCGCTATATGGTGAATAGGGTCACTGTGACTGTGCAGTAGGTACTGTAACAATACTTTACAGTACAGTCAGAGAGAGTGGAAAACTAGTAGGCTACTAAATGTATATCCTCTTTCATACAGTAGCCGTCTGTCTGTCTTCATTGATATGGCTGGCCACTGGTTTAGAGATGAAAGGCAACTTATTTTGAAGATAACAATGTATTACCCATAGCGTCTCTCTCTGTGTGTCCTTGTGATGCATTCTGGGAATAAATAAAATCCCAGTCAGTTAATTATTCATAAAATAATAATACTTCCACAGAAACAATAACCTCTCCCACTGGGCAAAACTGGAATCTATGTGGAAAACACATTGGATTTGAATGTGTGGTAACCATATTTCAACATAGACAAACCTTCTTTAACGTATGTTGAATTTGTACCTTTACAAAAACTGAAATGCAATGTTATATTCACTTTCAGAATTTTTAAAATCTCTCTACAGCTACCCTTTGCTCTCCCATCTAAGGTTTTAACCAAGCCCTGCTATGATATTTGTCACTGACTATTACCAATGTGCAAATGTGAGAATGATTGTTTATAGATCTCCACTTAAAAACTAAATAGATTTACTGTTGCTATTGAAGTCATTCCGGAGGGTAGGTTTAACAGAGCAAATGAAATGTGACCGTACTTTATCAATCATCAATGATGCTATTTAGGCCTGTATAGCAGTTGCAAATCGAACTAAACGTAGACAGTACAATAGGCCTAGTGCTTCCAGCTCTGGTTGATTTAAAAGGTAATGATATTGAGTGATATTGAATTGTGTTTGGTTGTCAACGCAACCAGATATCAACAATTGAAGGAGATGTATCTTCTGATTGGATAGTTCCATCTGAGCCACTGACTTAGTCTGGCTTTAATTCCAGTTTGTCTACAAATTAATCATTGATATGTTGGATTCACGTCTCCATCTCAATCAAAAAAATCTAAGTTAAAGAATAGGATTAAATCAAATAAAACTATATTTAAAGTGCATTTAAAATTCTATTTGATTTAGTCCTATACTTCAACTTAGATTTTAGGATGAGATGGAGACGTGAATACAACATCTCAATGATTCATTTGTAGATTAAAGACAAACTAAGTCAGTGGCACATTTGGAACTATCCAAGCAGAAGATAAATATCCTTCAAATGTTGATATTTGCACCATGTACTTTTAATGTAATCTCAAATGCAATCCAGGTCATTTGGTCCTGCTATTCAAATCAAATCAAGCTTTATTTATTTAGCACATTTCAGACGTGAAATGCAACACAATGTTCTTCACAAGAAAAAACAAATAAAAACAATGAAAATAAAAATGGAATAAATTTACTACACAACAAACATAAGAAGATAAACTGAAGAATATCAATAAAAACTGAATGACTAAAAAGCACCCTAAGGAAAAGCAAAACTAAAAAGGTGTGTTTTAAGATCTCTTTTAAATATGTCCACAGTTTCGGCCCCCCTCAGGTTCTCTGGCAGACTATTCCAGAGGCTGGGGGCATAATAACTAAATGCTGTCTCTCCATGCCTCTTGGTCCTAGGCTTTGGGATAGTTAAAAGGCCAGTGCCAGAGGACCCTGAGGGACCTATTGGGTACATCACTTAAAAGCACATCTGACATGTATTGGGTTGCACAATCGTGGATTGACTTAAAAACCAATAGAAGAATCTTAAAATGAATTATAAAACTCACAGGCAGCTAATGCAGAGACCTTAACCACAGTGTAATGTATAATGTGTGAACCTGGTGTAATGTGTGCTCTCCGTCTGGTCTTGATCAGTACCCATGCTGCATCAATCTGTATGTTTTGCAGCTGACCAATGATTTCTTTGGTAGACCAGACAGGAGAGAATTACAGTAGTCAAACCTGCTTGTAATAAAAGCATGGATGAGTCTCTCTGTATCAGCCGGAGACAGAAAGGGCCGTACTTTGGCAATGTTTCTCAGGTGGTATAAAGCTATTTTAGTCACATTCCTAATGTTCAGAAAACTAAAATGACACCTAGGTTTTTTTTACCTGGTGTGTTATCTTCATAGATGAAGTACCACAGTGATATCACATTTATCTGTTGTATAAATAAACTAAATATCTGACATTTGAACTTCACTGTGCTTTTAAATGGTTGAAAGCACAGTGATAGACATTTGGGTGACAACTAAACCAAAAACCAGACATTGTTTTTCCATTGGAATTTGGTTGTCCTTTTGGATAATTGAAAGCATAGTGATAACACATTGGGAATTCAACTAACTTATGTCTGTCTTTTTTGAGTGGGTGAATATAAAGAGAGAATGAGAGAGAGAGAGAGAGAGAGAGACAGAGAATGAGAGAGTGAGAGGGAGAGAGAGAGTCTGCTTTGGCAATGTTAACATATGTTTCCCATACCAATAAAGCCCCTTGAATTGAAATAGAATTGAATTGAGAGAGTGCCTCCCGTCCAGGACATCTACAGCACCTGGTGTCACAGGAAGGCCAAGAAGATAATCAAAGACCTCAGCCACTCGAGCCACAGCCTGTTCAATCCGCTACCATCCAGTAGGCGAGGTCAGTACAGGTGCATCAAAGCTGGGACAGAGAGACTGAAAAACAGCTTCTATCTCAAGGCCATCAGACTGTTAAATAGTCACCACTAGCCAGCCTCCGCCCAGTACCCTGCCCTGAACTTTAGTCACTGTTACTAGCCGGCTACCATCCGGTTACTGAACCCTGCAACTTAGAGGCTGCTGCCCTATGTACATAGACATGGAACACTGATCCCTTTAATAATGGAACACTGATCCCTTTAATAATGGAACACTGGTCCCTTTAATAATGGAACACTGGTCCCTTTAATAATGGAACACTGGTCCCTTTAATAATGGAACACTGGTCCCTTTAATAATGGAACACTGGTCCCTTTAATAATGTTTACATACTATTTTATCCATTTCATATACACAGTTTACACCCTATTCCAGTCAATGCCATCCTATTCAACTATTGCTGTATATATAGTATTCTATCCTATGTATTCTACAGATATACTAAATATTCTATCAACATACTGTCCATAATGTCTATACATCCAATCATATATTGGACACACCTACTCATTCAAGGGTTTTTCTTAATTGTTTTACTATTTTCTACATTGTAGAATAATAGTGAAGATGTCAAAACTATGAAATAACACATATGGAATCGTGTAGTAACCAAAAAAAGTGTTAAACAAATCAAAATATATTTTAGATTCGTCAAAGTAGCCACCCTTTGCCTTGATGACAGCTTTGCACACTCTTGGCATTCTCTCAACCAGCTTCACCATTTACTACGTTACAATGTGTTAGGCATCTAACAAACGTTGTTATGTAAAATGGAAATCTGGAATGAGTTAAACCAGACTGCCAGTAGCCTTAGGAACTCAACCAAAGGAATTCTATAAAGTTTATTTACTTGTAAAAGGTTGGAATCAAATCGTTTGGGTCTGTCTGTATTTAAAGGGCTACTGTGGTGTCCTGAAACTGACCATGATTTCATGTGGTTGATTTATACTGTGTCTCTCTCAAGGTGATTTGTTTATTAAACTGTGTCTCTCTCAAGGTGATTTATATGTTCATTAAACTTTCAAGGTGAGTTTTGAATTAAACTGCTTTTTCAAAAATAATTAACCAATCAAAACAATATACTGTAGTGACTAACAACAGAAGGAACTGGAGAAAGCAAAAAAAGCCAGTCTGGTTTTGTGTTTGTGGTCTATGTCGTGTGGTTGGATAATATGCATGTAACCAGCTTCTTGCACAACAACAATTTTATCTATTCCAAAAAGTCTAGGCCTAATGGTGGATATTTACGATAATACCCAGAAGGAATTTACTACGAACTGTTTGAAAAACAACACAATCCCAAAACATTATCACTGACATAAACCAAAAGCCCCATGCTGTGCATGCCAGTGTACTTTATGTTAATGGTGTCCCCAAATACCGTATATTGCACATCGTTTTTTTATATTGCAAATAGGTTTGTAGCTATCCATCACCACAATCTCCTGGCTAGCCGGTATAAAGCCATTCTCTCACCTCACCACCATGTCAACGAGCATTGGCAGATTTACTGTCAACACATCCATTTATGTGAGATTGCATCCCAAATATAACTCAGTTCTCTTCATAGACCTGCTTCTAATCATTTTTCACATAGTCTATCTGATATAGCTCCCGAGTGGCGCAGGGGTCTAAGGCACTGCATCTCAGTGCAAGAGGTGTCACTACAGTGGTTTGAATCCAGGCTGCATCACAGCCGACCGTGATTGGGAGTCCTACAGTGTGGCGCACAATTGGCCCAGCATCATCCGGGTTTGGCTGGGGTAGGCCATCATTGTAAATATGAATTTGTTCTTAACCGACTTGCCTAGTTAAATAAAACAATACTTGGAATTGTTATGTTATTGTGTGTTGGTCCAATGTAGCGTGCTGCTGGTTGACAATAACCAATGTAGAGCGCTGCTGGTTGACAATAACCAATGTAGCGTGCTGCTGGTTGACAATAACCAATGTAGCTGGTTAACAATAACCAATGTAGCGTGCTGCTGGTTGACAATAACCAATGTAGCGTGCTGCTGGTTGACAATAACCAATGTAGCGTGCTGCTGGTTGACAATAACCAATGTAGCGTGCTGCTGGTTGACAGTAACCAGTGTAGCGTGCTGCTGGTTGACAATAACCAATGTAGCGTGCTGCTTGTTGACAATAACCAGTGTAGCGTGCTGCTGGTTGACAATAACCAGTGTAGCGTGCTGCTTGTTGACAATAACCAGTGTAGCGTGCTGCTGGTTGACAATAACCAATGTAGCGTGCTGCTTGTTGACAATAACCAGTGTAGCGTGCTGCTGGTTGACAATAACCAATGTAGCGTGCTGCTAGTTGACAATAACCAGTGTAGCGTGCTGCTGGTTGACAATAACCAGTGTAGCGTGCTGCTGGTTGACAATAACCAGTGTAGCGTGCTGCTGGTTGACAATAACCAATGTAGCGTGCTGCTAGTTGACAATAACCAGTGTAGCGTGCTGCTGGTTGACAATAACCAATGTAGCGTGCTGCTGGTTGACAATAACCAATGTAGCGTGCTGCTGGTTGACAATAACCAGTGTAGCGTGCTGCTGGTTGACAATAACCAGTGTAGCGTGCTGCTGGTTGACAACCAATGTAGCGTGCTGCTGGTTGACAACCAATGTAGCGTGCTGCTGGTTGACAGTAACCAATGTAGCGTGCTGCTGGTTGACAATAACCAATGTAGCTGGTTAACAATAACCAATGTAGCTGGTTGACAATAACCAATGTAGCGTGCTGCTGGTTGACAATAACCAATGTAGCGTGCTGCTGGTTGACAATAACCAATGTAGCTGGTTGACAATAACCAATGTAGAGCGCTGCTGGTTGACAATAACCAATGTAGCGTGCTGCTGGTTGACAATAACCAATGTAGCGTGCTGCTGGTTGACAGTAACCAATGTAGCGTGCTGCTGGTTGACAATAACCAGTGTAGCGTGCTGCTGGTTGACAATAACCAATGTAGCGTGCTGCTGGTTGACAACCAATGTAGCGTGCTGCTGGTTGACAATAACCAGTGTAGCGTGCTGCTGGTTGACAATAACCAATGTAGCGTGCTGCTGGTTGACAATAACCAATGTAGCGTGCTGCTGGTTGACAATAACCAATGTAGCGTGCTGCTGGTTGACAACCAATGTAGCGTGCTGCTGGTTGACAAGCAATGTAGCGTGCTGCTGGTTGACAACCAATGTAGCGTGCTGCTGGTTGACAATAACCAATGTAGCGTGCTGTTGGTTGACAATAACCAATGTAGCGTGCTGCTGGTTGACAATAACCAATGTAGCGTGCTGCTGGTTGACAATAACCAATGTAGCGTGCTGCTGGTTGACAATAACCAATGTAGCGTGCTGCTGGTTGACAATAACCAATGTAGCGTGCTGCTGATTGACAATAACCAATGTAGCGTGCTGCTGGTTGACAATAACCAATGTAGCGTGCTGCTGGTTGACAATAACCAATGTAGCGTGCTGCTGGTTGACAATAACCAATGTAGCGTGCTGCTAGTTGACAAGCAATGTAGCGTGATGCTGGTTGACAACCAATGTAGCGTGCTGTTGGTTGACAACCAATGTAGCGTGCTGCTGGTTGACAATAACCAATGTAGCGTGCTGCTAGTTGACAAGCAATGTAGCGTGCTGCTGGTTGACAATAACCAATGTAGCGTGCTGCTAGTTGACAAGCAATGTAGCGTGCTGCTGGTTGACAATAACCAATGTAGCGTGCTGCTGGTTGACAATAACCAATGTAGCGTGCTGCTGGTTGACAATAACCAATGTAGCGTGCTGTTGGTTGACACTGCTAGTCATAACCAGTACATCTAAACAGGCCAGTTTAGTACCGTTTGGCTTGGTTTGACTCAGCTCAGGCGTGTGTAAAGGTTTATAAGTGTCTCCTCATTGAGCTGGAGGGGAACAGTGACTCATCAGTAAGTAGCCTTCTGAAAAAATTGCCTTCTAAAAATGTGCAAAACGTCTACATCTAGACTCTGCGGTGCCATTTGAGAAGGTTACGACTGTGCGTGTGCGTGTGCGTGCGTGCGTGCGTGCGTGCGTGCGTGCGTGCGTGCGTGCGTGCGTGCGTGCGTGCGTGCGTGCGTGCGTGCGTGTGTGTGTGTGTGTGTAGTCCACTTGACCAGTATCTAATGTGCAGTGGGATTCTTTTTTGTTGTTGTGCCCAGTCACGTATGGTTGAAAAAAAGATATAATTTGTGTCAGGCCGAGAAGGGCAAAGCCTAAGCCAGCAGCATACCACCCTGCATCCCACTGCTGGCTTACTTCTGAAGCTAAGCAGGGTTGTTTCTGGTCTGTCCCTGGATGGGAGACCAGATGCTGCTAGAAGTGCTGTAGGAGGCACCCTTTTCTCTGGTCTAAAAAAATAATATCCCAATGCCCCAGGGCAGTGATTGGGGACATTGCCCTGTGTAGGGTGCTGTCTTTTGGATGGGATGTTAAACGGGTGTCCTGACTCTCTGTGGTCACTAAAGATCCCATGGCACTTATCGGAAGAGTGTTAACCCTGGTGTCCTGGCCCAAAATCCCCAATCTGGCCCATTCACCCCCCCCCCCCCCTGTAACTATCCCCCAGGTCTTTGCTGTAAATGAGAATGTGTACTCAGTCAACTTACCTGGTAATATAAAAATACTAATATGCCTCTCATGGTGGTGAACATGCACCTTCAGTTTGTTCAAGGTGGGCCCTTATGGCAGCAGTGTTGGAGCAGTTTGTTCAAGGTGGGCCCTTATGGCAGCAGTGTTGGAGCAGTTTGTTCAAGGTGGGCCCTTATAGCAGCAGTGTTGGAGCAGTTTGTTCAAGGTGGGCCCTTATGGCAGCAGTGTTGGAGCAGTTTGTTCAAGGTCTGCCCTTATGGCAGCAGTGTTGGAGCAGTTTGTTCAAGGTGGGCCCTTATGGCAGCAGTGTTGGAGCAGTTTGTTCAAGGTGGGCCCTTATGGCAGCAGTGTTGGAGCAGTTTGTTCAAGGGGGGCCTTATGGCAGCAGTGTTGGAGCAGTTTGTTCAAGGTGGGCCCTTATAGCAGCAGTGTTGGAGCAGTTTGTTCAAGGTGGGCCCTTATGGCAGCAGTGTTGGAGCAGTTTGTTCAAGGTCTGCCCTTATGGCAGCAGTGTTGGAGCAGTTTGTTCAAGGTGGGCCCTTATGGCAGCAGTGTTGGAGCAGTTTGTTCAAGGTGGGCCCTTATGGCAGCAGTGTTGGAGCAGTTTGTTCAAGGGGGGCCCTTATGGCAGCAGTGTTGGAGCAGTTTGTTCAAGGTGGGCCCTTATAGCAGCAGTGTTGGAGCAGTTTGTTCAAGGTGGGCCCTTATAGCAGCAGTGTTGGAGCAGTTTGTTTAAGGTGGGGCCTTATAGCAGCAGTGTTGGAGCAGTTTGTTCAAGGTGGGGCCTTATGGCAGCAGTGTTGGAGCAGTTTGTTCAAGGTGGGCCCTTATGGCAGCAGTGTTGGAGCAGTTTGTTCAAGGTGGGCCCTTATGGCAGCAGTGTTGGAGCAGTTTGTTCAAGGTCTGCCCTTATGGCAGCAGTGTTGGAGCAGTTTGTTCAAGGTGGGCCCTTATAGCAGCAGTGTTGGAGCAGTTTGTTTAAGGTGGGGCCTTATAGCAGCAGTGTTGGAGCAGTTTGTTCAAGGTGGGGCCTTATGGCAGCAGTGTTGGAGCAGTTTGTTCAAGGTCTGCCCTTATGGCAGCAGTGTTGGAGCAGTTTGTTCAAGGTGGGCCCTGACGCTATTCATTTGCTGTCGACTACTGATTCATGCTTTGATTTAGCAAGTTGAGATGTTGCTTATTTAGACTTATGCAGAAGTTTAATTCTATTCTATTTTATTAAGCTTTAATTTATTTTCTTGTTGTTGGGAACCTGCCAGTAAGCATTTCATTGGACTGTGTACACCATGTGTATCCTGTGCATACGACAAAATAATCTTGAACTTGAAGTTTCTTGTTTGATCTAGCGTCCGTTTCAGACTGATTTGAATAACACCATTAGAAGCCGTTTAGGTTGATTTGAATAACACCATTAGAAGCTGTTTAGGTTGATTTGAATAACACCATTAGAAGCCGTTTAGGTTGATTTGAATAACACCATTGGAAGCTGTTTAGGTTGATTTGAATAACACCATTAGAAGCTGTTTAGGTTGATTTGAATAACACCATTGGAAGCTGTTTAGGTTGATTTGAATAACACCATTGGAAGCTGTTTAGGTTGATTTGAATAACACCATTAGAAGCCGTTTAGGTTGATTTGAATAACACCATTGGAAGCTGTTTAGGTTGATTTGAATAACACCATTGGAAGCTGTTTAGGTTGATTTGAATAACACCATTGGAAGCTGTTTAGGTTGATTTGAATAACACCATTAGAAGCTGTTTAGGTTGATTTGAATAACACCATTAGAAGCTGTTTAAGTTATGCTGGGGTATTTATGGTTTTGCATTATATTAGTGTACTCCAGCCAGACTACAGACCTGGGTTCAAATACTATTGGATATCTAGCGATAGGGCTTACCCAATAAATAACTTTCCAAAAAGGACTCATTCATGGTAAACAGGTTGCAGAACTCAACAGACAGGGATATATATCTTCTTAGTTCAGGCTTTATTCCATGATCGGATGAACACACATATACCGATGTTTTGACAGGTATACCGATGTTTTGACAGGTATACCGATATTTTGACAGGTATACTGATGTTTTGACAGGCATACCGATGTTTTGACAGGCATACCAATGTTTTGACAGATATACTGATGTTTTGACAGGTATACTGATGTTTTGACAGGCATACCGATGTTTTGACAGGTATACCGATGTTTTGACAGGTATACCGATGTTTTGACAGGTATACTGATGTTTTGACAGGTATACCAATGTTTTGACAGGTATACCGATGTTTTGACAGGTATACCGATGTTTTGACAGGTATACTGATGTTTTGACAGGTATACTGATGTTTTGACAGGCATACCGATGTTTTGACAGGCATACCAATGTTTTGACAGGTATACTGATGTTTTGACAGGTATACTGATGTTTTGACAGGTATACCGATGTTTTGACAGGTATACTGATGTTTTGACAGGTATACCGATGTTTTGACAGGTATACTGATGTTTTGACAGGTATACCGATGTTTTGACAGATATACTGATGTTTTGACAGGTATACTGATGTTTTGACAGGTATACTGATGTTTTGACAGATATACCGATGTTTTGACAGGTGTACTGATGTTTTGACAGATATACTGATGTCTTGACAGGTATACCGATGTTTTGACAGGTATACTGATGTTTTGACAGGTATACTGATGTTTTGACAGGTATATGTCTGGTCAGCCTTGTCTGGTCTAGCCTTGTCTGGCCTGCCTTGTCTGGTCTGCCTTGTCTGGTCTGCCTTGTCTGGCCTGCTCTGGTCTGGCCTGCTCTGGTCTTCTCTGGTCTGGTCTGCCTTGTCTGGCCTGCTCTGGTCTGGTCTAGCCTTGTCTGGCCTGCCTTGTCTGGTCTGCCTTGTCTGGTCTAGCCTTGTCTGGTCTGCCTTGTCTGGTCTAGCCTTGTCTGGCCTGCTCTGGTCTGGCCTGCTCTGGTCTGGCCTGCTCTGGTCTGGCCTGCTCTGGTCTGGCCTGCTCTGGTCTGCCTTGTCTGGTCTAGCCTCGTCTGGCCTGCTCTGGTCTGGTCTAGCCTCGTCTGGCCTGCTCTGGTCTGGTCTAGCCTCGTCTGGCCTGCTCTGGTCTGGTCTGCCTTGTCTTGCATAACCTCCAGAACCACAGCTGCTCGTTTAAAAGATCATAGTAACTGATTTCAGAAGCGGCGAGTGTGTGTGTGTGTTACGGTGCTGATTAAAGAAGCTTTGGCTTGGAAGACTTGTACAGGAGTGCACTACTCTGTGTCGTTATCATTGGCTAAACGCGTCAGAGATCAAATGTGACTCCACACAAAGACACCATGTTTCATAACAAAGCTGAAGAAATAGAAGGTCAGCATCAGAACCACTGGTGGGTTTCATAACCACGTCTTTATAGCAGTTCAGTAATGATGAGAAGGGAGACAGTAATCAGTTTAACCATTTATCTGGAATGTGATCATCTCAACACACACAAAACCCATGATGCTCTGCGACACAACTCCAATACACCACAGACACAACATCAAACACAGACATTCGGGGCATCAAAATCATGATAGATCTGTGTACTGCACAGGAACAGACACAGGACCCAGACACAGACAGAAACAGACACAGCTACAGACACCAATATGGACAGACACTGACATAGACACAGACACAGAGACAGAGACAGAGACAGAGACAGACACAGACACAGACACAGACACAGAGACAGAGACAGAGACAGAGACAGAGACAGAGACAGAGACAGACACAGACACAGAGACAGAGACAGAGACAGAGACAGAGACAGAGACAGAGACAGAGACAGAGACAGAGACAGACACAGACACAGACACAGACACAGAGACAGAGACAGAGACAGAGACAGACACAGACACAGAGACAGAGACAGAGACAGAGACAGACACAGAGACAGAGACAGAGACAGACACAGACACAGACACAGACACAGACACAGACACAGACACAGACACAGAGACAGAGACAGACACAGAGACAGAGACAGAGACAGACACAGAGACAGAGACAGACACAGACACAGAGACAGACACAGACACAGAGACAGAGACAGAGACAGAGACAGAGACAGAGACAGACACAGAGACAGAGACAGAGACAGACACAGAGACAGACACAGACACAGAGACAGAGACAGACACAGAGACAGAGACAGACACAGAGACAACTTGTATTCTCAGTGTTCACCAAAGTTGTGTTGTGAATCTGGCCTGTTGTGTAGGTTTAGGTTAGGCCTGTCTGCTCTGCCTTTGCCCCAGGAATTTGAAACTGTGTTGGAAGAGGATATGTCCATTGTACTGGCTTTGCCCCAGGAATTTGAAACTGTGTTGGAAGAGGATATGTCCATTGTACTAGCTTTGCCCCAGGAATTTGAAACTGTGTTGGAAGAGGATATGTCCATTGTACTGGCTTTGCCCCAGGCATTTGAAACTGTGTTGGAAGAGGATATGTCCATTGTGGGAAGCTAATCTTTCTAAAGCATTGTTTGTAAAAAGTAAATTGT
This sequence comes from Salvelinus alpinus, assembly GCF_045679555.1. Taxonomy (NCBI): domain Eukaryota; kingdom Metazoa; phylum Chordata; class Actinopteri; order Salmoniformes; family Salmonidae; genus Salvelinus; species Salvelinus alpinus. The sequence goes on from NC_092097.1 coordinate 52,649,470, forward strand.
ACAATGTGGCAGCCTCCCTCCCTCCCTGGCATTGCTCTCGTTGTTTGTACTGTGAACAACAGGATGAATGTCTGTCTGTCTTGTCCCCAAATTACACCCTATTCCCTATGTAGTGCACTACTTTTGACCAGAGCCCTACGTGGGGTTTCATTTGGGATCGCAGACTCTGTTAGTATTATTCTGCTATGCACAGCATGACTAGTTCTCTTCATTTCTCATTGTTGTGATTCCTAAGGTTTTTGTGAAGCCTGCCAGGAACAATGATGGGGATATGTGCAAATTCTGCAGCGATCATTACGGTTGGATTATCCTGGGTTATTTTTAACGATGTAAATAATAATTTCAATTGGAATGCCCTTCTGGTTAATGCAATGTTAGACAGACAGACAGAGAAATAACTACCCACAAAGCATCGGTGGGGAAAAGCTATCTAAGTATGGTTCTCAGTCAGAGACAACGATAGACAGCTGCCTCTGATTGAGAACCACACCCGGCCAAACACAAAGAAATACAAAACATAGAAAATGAAGATAGAATGCCCACCCAAATCACACCCTGACCAAACCAAAATAGAGACATAAAAGCTCTCTACGGTCAGGGCGTGACACTATTCCCTTTATAGTGCACTACTTTTGACCAGGGGGGAATAGAGTGGCGTTTGAGATGCAGTCCAAGTCTTCATTGTTCATGCAACAATAAAAGTGTGGTTCACCACATATGATGGGCAGCAGAGAGGAAGACTGGCAGCAGAGAGGAAGACTGGCAGCAGAGAGGAAGACTGGCAGCAGAGAGGAAGACTGGCAGCAGAGAGGAAGACTGGCAGCAGAGAGGAAGACTGGCAGCAGAGAGGAGGACTGGCAGCAGAGAGGAAGACTGGCAGGAGAGAGGAAGACTGGCAGCAGAGAGGAAGACTGGCAGCGGAGAGGAAGACTGGCAGCGGAGAGGAAGACTGGCAGGAGAGAGGAAGACTGGCAGGAGAGAGGAAGACTGGCAGCGGAGAGGAAGACTGGCAGCAGAGAGGAAGACTGGCAGCAGAGAGGAAGACTGGCAGCAGAGAAGAAGACTGGCAGCAGAGAGGAAGACTGGCAGGAGAGAGGAAGACTGGCAGCGGAGAGGAAGACTGGCAGCGGAGAGGAAGACTGGCAGCGGAGAGGAAGACTGGCAGCGGAGAGGAAGACTGGCAGCAGAGAGGAAGACTGGCAGCGGAGAGGAAGACTGGCAGCGGAGAGGAAGACTGGCAGCAGAGAGGAAGACTGGCAGCAGAGAGGAAGACTGGCAGCGGAGAGGAGGACTAGCAGTGGAGAGGAGGACTGGCAGCGGAGAGGAGGACTGGCAGCGGAGAGGAGGACTGGCAGCGGAGAGGAAGACTGGCAGCGGAGAGGAGGACTAGCAGCGGAGAGGAGGACTGGCAGCGGAGAGGAAGACTGGCAGCGGAGAGGAAGACTGGCAGCGGAGAGGAGGACTGCCAGCGGAGAGGAGGACTAGCAGCGGAGAGGAATACTGGCAGCGGAGAGGAAGACTGGCAGCGGAGAGGAGGACTAGCAGCGGAGAGGAGGACTGGCAGCGGAGAGGAGGACTGGCAGCGGAGAGGAAGACTGGCAGCGGAGAGGAAGACTGGCAGCGGAGAGGAAGTCTGGCAGCGGAGGGGAGGACTGGCAGCGGAGAGGAGGACTGGCAGCGGAGAGGAGGCCTAGCAGCGGAGGGGAGGACTAGCAGCGGAGAGGAAGACTGGCAGTAGAGAGGAAGACTGGCAGCAGAGAGGAGGACTAGCAGTAGAGAGGAGGACTGGCAGCGGAGAGGAAGACTGGCAGCGGAGAGGAGGACTGGCAGCGGAGAGGAGGCCTAGCAGCGGAGAGGAGGACTAGCAGCGGAGAGGAGGACTATCAGTGGAGAGGAGGACTGGCAGTGGAGAGGAGGACTGGCAGCGGAGAAGAGGACTGGCAGCGGAGAAGAGGACTGGCAGCAGAGAAGAGGACTGGCAGCGTGAGAAAAACAAGACTTGAAATGCTTCTGTTTGTGTTTTTAGCTCAGCATGCATAACGTACTGTGAGCTACTCCTTTGCCGAACCAGACCAATGTGCATACCATAGTTTAGCCCAATGTGCATTACAAAGCCCAACGAGCATTACAAAGCCTAATGAGCATTACAAAGCCCAATGAGCATTGTGCGTGACATACTGTATGCTATAGGCCACTCCCAGTGCCGAACCAGACCCTGAATCTGTATAGAACCTGTACAGTCTGTTGATGAGGCTTTTGGAGTGTTTTCTGTAATGTCAGAAGTTATGCTGAGTTCCTATAGTAAATGTTATGCATACAAAATAGCAGACTCCATAGGCCATAGTATACATACTGTACAACAATATGAACGCAACATGCAACAATTTCAAAGGTTTTACTGAGTTACAGTTCATATAAGGAAATCAGTCAATTGAAATAAATAAAAATTAGGCCTATGGATCTATGAAATCTATGGATTTCACATGACTGGGAATACAGATCAGAGTATGTGAGCAGAGCGTGCCCAATTTGACTGCAGTGTGGATCCAGATTCCCAGAGGCTGGAGCGTTGGCCTTCTCGCCCGCTCTAATTTCTCTCCAGTAGCGTTCCAGTAACGCTCACTTCATGAACTAAGGCCAGTACCACTCGCTTCATGAACTAAGGCCAGTACCACTCGCTTCATGAGCTCAGGCCAGTACCACTCGCTTCATGAGCTCAGGCCAGTACCACTCGCTTCATGAGCTCAGGCCAGTACCACTCGCTTCATGAGCTCAGGCCAGTACCACTCGCTTCATGAGCTCAGGCCAGTAACACTCACTTCATGAGCTCAGGCCAGTAACACTCACTTCATGAGCTCAGGCCAGTAACACTCACTTCATGAGCTCAGGCCAGTAACACTCACTTCATGAGCTCAGGCCAGTAACACTCACTTCATGAGCTCAGGCCAGTAACACTCACGTCATGAGCACAGGCCAGTAACACTCACTTCATGAGCTCAGGCCAGTAACACTCACTTCATGAGCTCAGGCCAGAAACACTCACTTCAATGAGCTCAGGGTATGCCCGGCCCAGAATTAATTTGTAGTCTACTTGTGTGCTGGTATCTATAGCCCCTTGCTTTAGCTATTGTCTAAATATTTTCATAAAGAAAACTGATAAAACACACAAGTGCTAAATCAAGATGACGTGCAAAGATGAGGACCACAGCAAGAGAGGGAGTGAGATGATGTAGTGTCCACAAGAAAATAATCATTGTGGAATCTGAAAAGACACTTATCTAGAAAGCACGATGGTGCACTTACTACAGTTGAAGTCGGAAGTTTACATACACTGTAGCGGGGTGCGTAATGGGCGGCAGAGAAGTCAGGCGCAGGAGAGCAGAACTGGGTGATAACCGGAGATTTATTATGCAAAAAACCAACAGCATCCAGAACAACAAGATAAATAGGCACAAAAATAACCCGTCGTGCGCTCACGGGGAACGTGCACAAGCACTACAATAAACAATCCCACACAAAGACATGGGGGGGAACAGAGGGTTAAATATACAACAAGTAATTGAGGGAATTAAAACCAGGTGTGAGGAAAAACAAGACAAAACACATGGAAAATGAAAAGTGGATCGATGATGGCTAGAAGATCGGCGACGCCGAGACCAAAGAGCTGTCAAAGGACACCAGAAACAAAATTGTAGACCTGCACCAGGCTGGGAAGACTGAATCTGCAATAGGTAAGCAGCTTGGTTTGAAGAAATCAACTGTGGGAGCAATTATTAGGAAATGGAAGACATACAAGACCACTGATAATCTCCCTCGATCTGGGGCTCCACGCAAGATCTCAACCCGTGGGGTCAAAATGATCACAAGAACGGTGAGCAAAAATCCCAGAACCACACGGGGGGACCTAATGAATGACCTGCAGAGAGCTGGGACCAAAGTAACAAAGCCTACCATCAGTAACACACTACGCCGCCAGGGACTCAAATCCTGCAGTGCCAGACGTGTCCCCCTGCTTAAGCCAGTACATGTCCAGGCCCGTCTGAAGTTTGCTGGAGAGCATTTGGATGATCCAGAAGAAGATTGGGAGAATGTCATATGGTCAGATGAAACCAAAATAGAACTTTTTGGTAAAAACTCAACTCGTCGTGTTTGGAGGACAAAGAATACTGAGTTGCATCCAAAGAACACCATACCTACTGTGAAGCATGGGGGTGGAAACATCATGCTTTGGGGCTGTTTTTCTGCAAAGGGACCAGGACAACTGATCCGTGTAAAGGAAAGAAGGAATGGGGCCATGTATCGTGAGATTTTGAGTGAAAACCTCCTTCCATCAGCAAGGGCATTGAAGATGAAACGTGGCTGGGTCTTTCAGCATGACAATGATCCCAAACACACCGCCCGGGCAACGAAGGAGTGGCTTCGTAAGAAGCATTTCAAGGTCCTGGAGTGGCCTAGCCAGTCTCCAGATCTCAACCTCATAGAAAATCTTTGGAGGGAGTTGAAAGTCCATATTGCCCAGCAACAGCCCCAAAACATCACTGCTCTAGAGGAGATCTGCATGGAGGAATGGGCCAAAATACCAGCAACAGTGTGTGAAAACCTTGTGAAGACTTACAGAAAACGTTTGACCTCTGTCATTGCCAACAAAGGGTATATAACAAAGTATTGAGATAAACTTTTGTTATTGACCAAATACCTATTTTCCACCATAATTTGCAAATAAATTCATTAAAAATCCTACAATGTGATTTTCTGGATTTTTTTTTCTCATTTTGTCTGTCATAGTTGAAGTGTACCTATGATGAAAATTACAGGCCTCTCTCATCTTTTTAAGTGGGAGAACTTGCACAATTGGTGGCTGACTAAATACTTTTTTGCCCCACTGTATGTCGATATATGACACATTTTTACTGTGGATATAGATACCTTTTTACCTGTTTCCTCCAGCATCTTCACAAGGTCCTTTGCTGTTGTTCTGGGATTGATTTGCACTTTTCGCATCATAGCTTATCAGAAGCTTCTAAAGCCATGACATCATTTTCTGGAATTTTCCAAGCTGTTTAAAGGCACAATCAACTTAGTGTATGTAAACTTCTGACCCACTGGTATTGTGATACAGTGAATTATAAGTGAAATAATCTCTGTAAACAATTGTTGGAAAAATTACTTGTGTCATGCACAAGGTAGATGTCCTAACCAACTTGCCAAAACTATAGTTTGTTAATAACAAGAAATTTGTGGAGGTGTTGAAAAATGAGTTTTAATGACTCCAACCTAAGTGTATGTAAACTTCCGACGTCAACTGTATGTTTGCTAAAAGAAAGGAACAAGGGGGGTAGATAACTGTGCCATTGTAGCAAAGTATTTATAAATAAAAAATCTGATCTCTTAAACATTTTGTTCATTGTTGTTCTATTATCTATACAATAGGCCATAATTGATTTTGGCCCAATAGGCCTGGAATATTCCCAAGTTCAAGGAGCTTTCAGTATTGATTGGGTTATTTTGTCTAAAGATCTTTAGGCCTACCTATAGACTCTGCATCTCTGCCCAACCTGGCAAGAGATGCCAAAAGGGTGTTTAGCATCCCCAGTGGCTCTTGAAGTTATGGGAGGATGTTCTCCTCTGCTGACCGGCTCTCCAGGCACCATCACATGAGCCTGAAGGCACAGACTGGCAAAACTCCTGTTTCTAAAAATGAATTCAAAGGCACCAATAACTAATTTTTCGTTTAATTTGTATTTCATTCTAAGTAATTTAATTCTCAGCCTATATGCACAGTTAATGATTTAGTACAACAAAATGTTGTTTAAATGCTAAGCCTTTTATGTTCCTACCAGCCTAGTGTGTCACACTCGCAAATGCTTCACAATGTATTTCTTTATTTGCTACAGCCTTGAAATAATATAGCTTAAATAATTCATTTTTCTTCCTCCTTAGTCTCCCTGTCTGGCTCCTGACCTATTTAGAGTGTTTTTATGCTGTTTAATTCGACATGTAGCCTATTTGAAATAATGAGTGCTTCTTACATGCACCTTTTCATGTTTATTCAAATACTTCTCATTCAAATCCATATGGTTTAGGTTCAATACTTCAAATCCATATGGTTTAGGTTCAATACTTCAAATCCATATGGTTTAGGTTCAATACTTCAAATCCATATGGTTTAGGTTCAATACTTCAAATCCATATGGTTTAGGTTCAATACTTCAAATCCATATGGTTTAGGTTCAATACTTCAAATCCATATGGCTTAGGTTCAATACTTCAAATCCATATGGTTTAGGTTCAATACTTCAAATCCATATGGTTTAGGTTCAATACTTCAAATCCATATGGTTTAGGTTCAATACTTCAAATCCATATGGTTTAGGTTCAATACTTCAAGTCCATATGGTTTAGGTTCAATACTTCAAGTCCATATGGTTTAGGTTCAATACTTCAAGTCCATATGGTTTAGGTTAGATGGGTGTTGGTTAAATAGATGGGTGTTGGTTAAATAGATGGGTGTTGGTTAAATAGATGGGTGTTGGTTAAATAGATGGGTGTTGGTTAAATAGATGGGTGTTGGATAAATAGATGGGTGTTGGTTAAATAGATGGGTGTTGGGTAAATAGATGGGTGTTGGTTAAATAGATGGGTGTTGGTTAAATAGATGGGTGTTGGTTAAATAGATGGGTGTTGGTTAAATAGATGGGTGTTGGTTAAATAGATGGGTGTTGGGTAAATAGATGGGTGTTGGTTAAATAGATGGGTGTTGGTTAAATAGATGGTTGTTGGTTAAATAGATGGGTGTTGGTTAAATAGATGGGTGTTGGGTAAATAGATGGGTGTTGGTTAAATAGATGGGTGTTGGTTAAATAGATGGGTGTTGGTTAAATAGATGGTTGTTGGTTAAATAGATGGGTGTTGGTTAAATAGATAGTTGTTGGTTAAATAGATGGGTGTTGGTTAAATAGATAGTTGTTGGTTAAATAGATGGGTGTTGGTTAAATAGATGGGTGTTGGTTAAATAGATAGTTGTTGGTTAAATAGATGGGTGTTGGTTAAATAGATGGGTGTTGGTTAAATAGATGGTTGTTGGTTAAATAGATGGGTGTTGGTTAAATAGATAGTTGTTGGTTAAATAGATGGGTGTTGGTTAAATAGATAGTTGTTGGTTAAATAGATGGGTGTTGGTTAAATAGATGGGTGTTGGTTAAATAGATGGGTGTTGGTTAAATAGATGGTTGTTGGTTAAATAGATGGGTGTTGGTTAAATAGATGGGTGTTGGTTAAATAGATGGGTGTTGGTTAAATAGATGGGTGTTGGTTAAATTGATGGGTGTTGGTTAAATAGATGGGTGTTGGTTAAATAGATGGGTGTTGGTTAAAATAGATGGGTGTATGGTAAATAGATGGGTGTTGGTTAAATAGATGGGTGTTGGTTAAATAGATGGGTGTTGGTTAAAATAGATGGGTGTTGGTTAAATTGTGATTTTAATGAATAGAGCGATTTTGGAGCAGCAGTTTTTCTTTCTTCATGTGAGTACAGAGCGGTTTTAAGAGCGGTTTTAAGAGCGGTTTTAAGAGCGGTTTTAAGCAGAGCGGTTTTAAGAGCGGTTTTAAGAGCGGTTTTAAGAGCGGTTTTAAGCAGAACGGTTTTAAGAGCGGTTTTAAGAGCGGTTTTAAGCGGAGCGGTTTTAAGCGGAGCGGTTTTAAGTGGAGCGGTTTTAAGAGCGGTTTTAAGAGCGGTTTTAAGCAGAGCGGTTTTAAGAGCGGTTTTAAGAAGAGCGGTTTTAAGCAGAGCGGTTTTAAGAGCGGTTTTAAGAGCGGTTTTAAGAGCGGTTTTTAGCGGAGCGGTTTTAAGAGCCGTTTTAAGAGCCGTTTTTAGCGGAGCGGTTTTAAGAGCGGTTTTAAGAGCGGTTTTAAGAGCGGTTTTAAGCAGAGCGGTTTTAAGCAGAGCGGTTTTAAGAGCGGTTTTAAGTCGTGCGGTTTTAAGAGGGGTGCCACCATGTGGCACTCTGTTCACAACGTTGACATCAGCAAACTGCTCGCACACACGACGCCATAACGCTGTCTGTCATCTGTCCGGTACAGTTGAAACCAGGATTCATCCATGAAGAGCACAGTTCTCCAGCGTGCCAGTGGCCATCAAAGGTGAGCATTTGCCCACTGAAGGTGGTTACGACGCCAAACTACAGTCAGGTTAAGACCCTGGTGAGGACAACGAGCACGCAGATGAATTACCCTGAGACGGTTTCTGACAGTTTGCACATAAATTCTTCTTTTGTGCAAACCCACAGTTTTATCAGCTGTCAGGGTGGCTGGTCTCAGATGATTCCGCAGGTGAAGATGCCGGATGTGGAGGTCCTGGGTTACTCGTTGTCTGTGGTTTTGAGGTCTTGGACTTACTGCAGAATTCTCTAAAATGACGTTGAAGGCGGCTTATGGTAGAGAAATTAACATTCAATCATCTGGCAAAAACTGTGGAGGACATTCCTGCAGTCAGCATGCCAATTGCACTCTCCCTCAAAACTTGAGACATCTGTTGCATTGTGTTTTGTGACAAAACTGCACATTTTAGAGTGGCCTTTTATTATCCCCAGCATAAGGTGCACCTGTGTAATGATTATGCTGTTTAATCAGCTTCTTGATATGCTACACCTGTCAGGTGGATGGATTATCTTGGCAAATCAGAAATGCTCACTAACAGGGACATAAACACATTTTTGCACAACATTGGAGAGACGTAAGCTTTTTGTGCGTATTGAACATTTTTGGGATCTTTTATTTCAGCTCATGGAACACGGGACCAACAGTTTACAAGTTGCATTTATGTTCAGTGTAGTTTACCTAATACTGTACACAAGTTCAGATATAGGCCATAACAGCCTTATCCTCCCTCACCTCTCATACCCCTCCCTCTCCTCTCAAACCCCTCCCTCTCCACTCATACCCCTCCCTCTCCTCTCAAACCCCTCCCTCTCCACTCATACCCTCCCTCTCCTCTCAAACCCCTCCCTCTCCTCTCAAACCCCTCCCTCTCCACTCATACCCCTCCCTCTCCTCTCAAACCCCTCCCTCTCCACTCATACCCCTCCCTCTCCTCTCAAACCCCTCCCTCTCCTCTCATACCCCTCCCTCTCCTCTAAAACCCCTCCCTCTCCTCTCAAACCCCTCCCTCTCCACTCATACCCCTCCCTCTCCTCTCAAACCCCTCCCTCTCCACTCATACCCCTCCCTCTCCTCTCAAACCCCTCCCTCTCCACTCATACCCCTCCCTCTCCTCTCAAACCCCTCCCTCTCCTCTCAAACCCCTCCCTCTCCTCTCATACCCCTCCCTCTCCTCTCAAACCCCTCCCTCTCCTCTCATACCCCTCTCTCTCCTCTCATACTTCCCCCCAAAATATTTACATTCTCATTTATAGCAACAACCTGGGGAATAGTTACAGGGGAGAGAATGAATGAGCCAATTGGAAGCTAGGGATGATTAGGTAGCCATGATGGTATGAGGGCCAGATTGGGAATTTAGCCAGGACTCCAGGGTTAACACTCCTACAATAAGTGCCATGGGATCTTTAGTGACCACAGAGAGTCAGGACACCAATTTAACGTGCAATCTGAAAGACGGAACCCAACACAGGGCAATATCTCCAATCACTGCTCTGGGATATTTTTTTTTTGGACCAGAGGAAAGAGTGCCTCCTACTGGCCCTCCAGCAGCATCTGGTCTCCCATCCAGAACCAACCCTGCTTAGCTTCAGATGCAAGCCAGCAGTAGGATGCAGGGTGGTATGCTGCAGTCATGCCTCTACGTCTCATACGCCTCTCATATCTCTACCTCTCATACCTCTACCTCTCATAGCCCTCTCATACCCTTCCCATACCCTCTCATACCCCTCTCATATCTCTACCTCTCATACCTCTACCTCTCATAGCCCTCTCATACCCTTCCCATACCCTCTCATACCCCTCTCATATCTCTACCTCTCATACCTCTACCTCTCATACCCCTCTCATATCTCTACCTCTCATATCTCTACCTCTCATACCTCTACCTCTCATACCCCTCTCATAGCCCTCTCATACCCTTCCCATACCCTCTCATACCCCTCTCATACCTCTACCTCTCATACCCCTCCCATACCCTCTCATACCCCTCTCATACCTCTACCTCTCATACCCCTCTCATACCCATCCCATACCCTCTCATACCCCCTCATACCCCTCTCATACTTTAACCTCTCATACCCCTCTCATACCCCTCCCATACCTCTACCTCTCATACCCCTCTCATACCTCTACCTCTCATACCCCTCTCATAGCCCTCTCATAGCCCTCTCATAGCCCTCTCATACCCCTCCCTTACCCCTCTCATACCCCTCCCTTACCCCTCTCATAGCTCTCTCATACCCCTCTCATACTTCTACCTCTCATACCCCTCTCATACCCCTCTCATATCCCTCTCATACCCCTCTCATATCCCTCTCATACCCCTCTCATATCCCTCTTGTCATGACGTTGGGTTGGGGGTAGGTTTACGACAGTCATAAATACCTCTTTCCCCCTTTTTCTCTCTCCCCACTATAACTGATGTGACATAAGGAAACCCATGGGTTAACATAGAGATTCTGGGTAACATCAGAAGTTGGGGGAAATGAACTATATTCTGGTAATCCAACCAACTGTACATATGCGGTGGTACTTAAGGTATATTATGTCAGTTCGGTTGCCCTCTGACACATTCTCATCAATGATAGAATGACATAAACGCTACTGTGAAAAGTCTAAACGTCAGAGGTATCGGATTCACATGGAATTGTTGTTTAATTCAAATGTTTGAATATGAGATTATTTGTGAAGAGATTAAATGTAATTTTAGCTTCCAAATAAGAGATCTGTGCTTTCATAAGTTTTCCTCTGCTCACAGTGGCCCGCCCCTGTGAAGAGGTGTGGGTTAGAAACTTTTCAGACACACCCCTCTACCTCCACTATATAAAGGCAGTGACAAAAATGTAACTTCCTGTTCCGGGTATGCTAGGATGACGATCCAGTGTCAGAATGGTTCAGATAATCACTTTAGATGAAGCCAACATCAGCATGGACTTTGATTGTGAATGGTATGAACTTTGAACTCGTGTTCACTACAGAAGTGATATCTCCTAGCCGTTGAGTTGGCAACAGCTGCTACAAACGCAGGTTAGGAAGGACAGTCCGGGTATCCCGTCTACTACCCACAACGTTACTACAACGTATCCCGTGACTACCAGAGACGTTCTCCAATGGACAGAGGACTCGGGTTGTCGATACGGCCTTCCATCTACCACCAACCTACTGAAGCGCAGCTCAGAGTAAATATGTATTGCATTTTCCTTCTCAAAATGGGCGGTAATTTAGAATGCATAAGATAAGATTTACGAGAGCACAGCTCGCCTATGTTCCCGTCTCCCGCTCTTTCACTAAGACTCAGCCCCTTTTCTTTGTGTAACAAACTGTCATATCTATTCCGCCCGCTAGGGACGTTTTCTGTATGACGTAATTTGTGATCATGTTATGATTTAATTGTATATGTGTGATTCTGTGTGATTAGTTAGGTATTTAGTAAATAAATAATTAAACCCAATTTTGTATTGCTGATTCAACTTGTTAGCCAGGATTCTTGCAGACAATCAAGGACTTACAACCTTCAGATCAGACTGAATAAAATGACGATTAATGTGACTGTTATTTAGTAAAATATTACAAAATCTTTAAGAGTTTATTCGAAAGATAACAGCTCTATAAATATTCTTTCGTGGTGTCCCTCTCTAGTTAATTAATATTTACATGGTTAGTTCAATCAGGTAATATTGATACCGGAGAAATTATTTTATAGAATAGCATGTCATAGCAATCAATCTGGCATAGTCAAAGACACGACACTCTCATACCTCTACCTCCGATACCCCTCTCATACTCCTCTCATACCCCTCCCATACTCCTCTCATACCTCTACCTCCGATACCCCGCTCATACTGCTCTCATACCCCTCTCATACTCCTCTCATACCACTCCGTCTAAGAAGTCTAGGAGAGTTGTGAGCTGTCTAAGGTCATTAGCCAGTATCCGCCATGTATGGCATGCAGTATCTGCTGAATGGAATATAATGTAGACTGTAGAGACCTTAACCCAACACTCCAGTGACCTCATCTAGAGGTTCAGATCTCTTGGCATAAACGGCTATGCCAAGATCAACTGATCACATGACAGTTGCTGGACCAGGGTTCCAATCTCGGTCGGGGCTACCTGTGTCAGGAGGTTCAACAGTAGTGATTAAGCCAATGGCCCTGTCTGTCTGTCGGCATGGCTAGTTAGTGTGGTGTTAGATAACTAGCCTGCCATGATACTGATAGTCAGGGACTGTTGACAGGAAATGGGTTGTTCCACAAAATTAGTGGCTGCGTGTCTGTGTTTATGTGTGTGTTTGTTTGTGTGTTTTGTGTGTGTGTGTGTGTGTGTGTGTGTGTGTGTGTGTGCACTTACAGATACAGCTATATAACATTGTGGCTTTTTAAATGTGGACAGTGATGCAGGATGCAAGGATTTGAAGGGGGCGCTGAAGTGTTTGTCTAACGCCTATGTTCTATGTTGAACACGCTCTGTACAGTCCATCCAATGCCGTACAACATCGTCGTTCATCTGCAATCATGTCCACTCACACAAATCTGACAAAGTTGTAGTGTACTTAGACTCCAGGTGTCAAAAACTAGTGTCATTGAAAGTGATTCATTTGGGGTTCAGTCCTGCTCTGCCAACACATGACTTCTTTGGGGGAAAATACTGTATCTCTGAAGAGAGGTGAATGTTATGTTAACAGTTCTGGTTAATTAAGCCCTCTCATCCCCCTGTAACCGTTTCCCAGACCCAGATTATTAAGCCTACTCCTGAAAGACACTTTTAATAGGAATTCTCCATTGGGCAAACTTGTTAGACTATGACTAGGGTTATGTATTAACCCTTATTTTACCAGATAAATTGACTGAGAACATATTTCATTTTGATTGTATTTTTTAAGGATCCCCAACATAAACTGACGCCATGATGACAGCTAGTCTTCCTGGTTTCCGACACATAACAAAAAACAACAACATTACAGACAAAAATACTTTACAATTTACATACATAAAAAAAAAAAAAAAAACATTAACAAGTAGACAGTACAGACATTTAAAATACCTGAAATATAACATTTAATAAGCATATTCAGGGATCAGTATCTATCCAGTCAGTTACATGGGGATGAGAAGGGGTTTAATCTGGGTCTGGGAAATGGTTACAGGGAGATGAGAAGGGGTTTAATCTGGGTCTGGGAAACGGTTACATGGGGATGAGAAGGGGTTTAATCTGGGTCTGGGAAATGGTTACAGGGAGATGAGAAGGGGTTAATCTGGGTCTGGGAAACGGTTACAATGGGGATGAGAAGGGGTTCATCTGGGTCTGGGAAATGGTTACAGGGAGATGAGAAGGGGTTCATCTGGGTCTGGGAAACGGTTACAGGGAGATGAGAAGGGGTTCATCTGGGTCTGGGAAACGGTTACAGGGGGATGAGAAGGGGTTCATCTGGGTCTGGGAAACGGTTACAGGGAGATGAGAAGGGGTTCATCTGGGTCTGGGAAACGGTTACAGGGAGATGAGAAGGGGTTCATCTGGGTCTGGGAAACGGTTACAGGGGGATGAGAAGGGGTTCATCTGGGTCTGGGAAACGGTTACAGGGGGATGAGAAGGGGTTCATCTGGGTCTGGGAAACGGTTACAGGGGGATGAGAAGGGGTTCATCTGGGTCTGGGAAACGGTTACAGGGGGATGAGAAGGGGTTCATCTGGGTCTGGGAAACGGTTACAGGGGGATGAGAAAGGGGTTCATCTGGGTCTGGGAAACGGTTACAGGGGGATGAGAAAGGGGTTCATCTGGGTCTGGGAAACGGTTACAGGGGGATGAGAAGGGGTTCATCTGGGTCTGGGAAACGGTTACAGGGAGATGAGAAAGGGTTCATCTGGGTCTGGGAAACGGTTACATGGGGATGAGAAGGGGTTTTAATCTGGGTCTGGGAAACGGTTACAGGGGGATGAGAAGGGGTTTTAATCTGGGTCTGGGAAACGGTTACAGGGGGATGAGAAAGGGGTTCATCTGGGTCTGGGAAACGGTTACATGGGGATGAGAAGGGGTTCATCTGGGTCTGGGAAACGGTTACAGGGGGATGAGAAAGGGTTTTAACCCTTTCCTTAACCATTCGGAGTTAATGCCTAACCTTAAGATTTCGAAGTTAATGCCTAAACTCCATCGTTTAGGCATTAACTCTGGGAGCTGGACAGAAAGAAAAATATCCAGTGTGTCAAAACAAAACAGAGCAGGGTTCGTGGGACATTCTCAGGATAACTCTGTCTCGCCACAAACCGTATTACTTTTCCATGTGAACTCGACTTCAAAACAACTCAGTAAAGCAATAAGGACAAGTTGCCAATGAATATCTCTGGCTGTGGTTGTGGTCAAGCCAGTGCTAATAGTCTGTGGCTTGGTGTCTACTGCTGCACGGAACCTTACAGTCTGTCTGTGGCAGACCTGGGTTCAAATAGTATTTGAAATGATTTAAAATACTTGATCTGTGCTTGACGGTGCTTGTCTGGCACAATTGAATAGTCCCCCAAAAAACACCCATCTGGCACCGCAGACAGGCTAAAAGCAAACCTTTCAATTCATTTAAAGAATTCTAATAGTATTTGAACCCAGGTCTGTAGACCATATGTTTTCACTGCTTTTCAATCTGTCTCTCTCTCATCCTCTCGTCCTCTCATCCTCTCATCCTATCATCCTATCATCCTCTTATCCTCTCATCCTCTTGATACAAACACTATATCTGAGTCCCAAATGGCACCCTATTACCTATTTAGTGCACCCATAGGGCTTTGGTCAAACGTAGTGCACTTTATAGGGAATAGGGTGCCATTTGAGACACAGATTATTACAACATAGCTACATGGAGTACACCAATATGCCTGTTCCATTGTCAGATGCTGTACAGTACCTTGTAAAGGCCAGTTTCCCAGACCCAGATGAACCCCTTCTCATCTCCCTGTAACCGTTTCCCAGACCCAGATGAACCCCTTCTCATCTCCCTGTAACCGTTTCCCAGACCCAGATGAACCCCTTCTCATCCCCATGTAACCGTTTCCCAGACCCAGATGAACCCCTTCTCATCTCCCTGTAACCGTTTCCCAGACCCAGATGAACCCCTTCTCATCCCCATGTAACCGTTTCCCAGACCCAGATGAACCCCTTCTCATCCCCCTGTAACCGTTTCCCAGACCCAGATGAACCCCTTCTCATCTCCCTGTAACCGTTTCCCAGACCCAGATGAACCCCTTCTCATCTCCCTGTAACCGTTTCCCAGACCCAGATTAAGGTTTGGGATGGGTTTTTAAAAAACATTTAAAAGAAAACTTGCTGTCACTAGATTCAAACATGGAGCCTTTGGCACCAAAGGCAGATGCTTATTCCAGTCTACAACGCCATAGCAAATGCCAAACTTACTTTAAAGTAACAGGGCTCACTGTTGCCCCTAGTGGCCTGGTTTGGCATAATCTCCCGACATCCTCAGACAAGGATAGACGTCGAATACTGACTTGTATCACGAGTGACCTGGCTGAACGTGTACAGTGTCTCATTTCACAACAGCCAATAGCTGTAGTTGATCTGATACTTTCTGGATTTAATTTGGCTTGATACACTACACAACACAACACAACACAATACAATATAATACAATAGAATACAATAGAATAAAATAGGATAGAATAGAAGAGTTTGATACCTGGACTCCACTATGTTGTAAGCACTGGGAGGGTTTGCATTACATGATGCAGGCAAAGTATAACCCCAAAAGCTCTCTTCAGTTTGATCACGTCCGCTCAAA
The DNA here is from genome assembly GCF_045679555.1 of Salvelinus alpinus. Lineage (NCBI taxonomy): Eukaryota > Metazoa > Chordata > Actinopteri > Salmoniformes > Salmonidae > Salvelinus > Salvelinus alpinus. The sequence goes on from NC_092097.1 coordinate 52,665,400, forward strand.
GCACTGTATCTGTCTGTATCATCCATTCATACTGCATTAAGTGCATGAGACCCAATAGCTTAATTGTAGTGTGTGGCACTTATCACTCTGCTTTAATTCCTAGCCAGGGGCTGAGGAGATCAGCCCAGGAACTTTTCACCTGTCTGCCTGGACACTGACCCACACATTTTTACTCCTGAATTGATTTAAGCTTGACATAACAAAAGGATTGAATACTTATTGAAACTTTGAACATCCCATGGAGCACCATTAAATCCATTATTAAAAAATTGAAAGAATATGGCACCACAACAAACCTGCCAAGAGAGGGCTGCCCAGTAAAACTCAAGGACCAGGCAAGGAGGGCATTAATCAGAAAGGCAACAAAGAGACCAAAGATAACCCTGAAGGAGCTGCAAAGCTCCACAGAGGAGATTGGAGTATCTGTCCATAGGACCACTTTAAGCCATACACTCTACAGAGCTGGGCTTTACGGAAGAGTGGCCAGAAAAAAGCCATTGCGTAAAGAAAAATATAAGCAAACACATTTGGTGTTTGCCAAAAGGCATGTGGGAGACTCCCCAAACATATGGAAGAAGGTACTCTGATCAGATGAGACTAAAATTGAGCTTTTTTGGCCATCAAGAAAAACGATATGTCTGGCGCAAACCCAACACCTCTCATCACCCTGAGAACACCATCCCCACAGTGAATCATGATGGTGGCAGCATCATGCTGTGGTGATGTTTTTCATCGGCAGGGACTGGGAACTGGTCAGAATGGAAGGAATGATGGATGGCACTAAATACAGGGAAATTCTTGAGGGAAACCTGTTTCAGTCTTCCAGAGATTTGAGACTGGGACGGAGGTTCACCTTCCAGCAGGACAATTGCCCAAAGCATACCGCTAAAGCAACACTTGAATGGTTTAAGGGGAAACATTTAAATGTCTTGGAATGGCCTAGTCAAAGCCCAGACCTCAATCCAATTGAGAATCTGTGGTATGATTTAAAATTGCTGTATATCAGCGGAACCCATCCAACTTGAAGAAGCTGGAGCAGTTTTGCCTTGAAGAATGGGCAAAAATCCCAGTGGCTAGATGTGCCAAGCTTATAGAAACATACAGCAAGAGACTTGCAGCTGTACTTGCTGCAAAAGGTGGCTCTACAAAGTATTGACTTTGGGGGGGTGAATAGTTATGCACGTTCAAGTCTTATTTCTTGTTTGTTTCACAAGAAAAAATATTTTGCATCTTCAAAGTGGTAGGCATGTTGTGCAAATCAAATGATACAAACCCCCCCAAAATCAATTTTAATTCCAGGTTGTAAGGCAACAAAATAGGAAAAATGCCAAGGGGGTGAATACTTTTGCAAGCCACTGTATGAATATTAATTTGTACATATGAATATTAATATGTATATATAAATATTAATATATACACTGCCGGTCAAACGTTTTAGAACACCTACTCATACAAGGGTTTTTCTTTATTTTCATTATTTCTACAGAAATAATAGTGAAGAAATCAAAACTATGAAATAACACTTGTAGTAATGTAGTAACCAAAAAAGTGTTAAACAAATCAAAATACATTTTATATTAGAGATTCTAGCCACCCTTTGCCTTGATGACAGCTTTGGCATTCTCTCAACCAGCTTCACGAGGTAGTCATCTTAAAAGTTCATTTGTGGAATCTCTTTCCGTCTTAATGCGTTCCAGCCAATCTGTTGTGTTGTGACAAGGTAAGGGGTTATACAGAAGATAGGCCTATTTGGTAAAAGACCAAGTCCATATTATGGCAAGAACAGCTCAAATAAGCAAAGTGAAATGACAGACCATCATTACTTTAAGACATGAAGGTTAGTCAATCCGGAAAATTTCAAGAACTTTGAACGTTTCTTCAAGAGCAGTCACAAAAACCATTAAGCACTAGAATGAAACTTGCTCTCATGAGGACCGCCGTAGGAATGGAAGACCCAGAGTTACCTCCGCTGCAGAGGACAAGTTCATTAGAGTTACCAGCCTCAGAAATTGCAGCCCAAATAAATGCTTCAGAGTTCAAGTAACAGACACATCTCAACATCAACTGTTCAGAGGAGACTGTTTGAATCAGGCCTTCATGGTCGAATTACTGCAAAGAAACCACTACTAAAGATCACCAATAATAAGAAGAGACTTGCTTGGGCCAAGAAACACGAGTAATGGACATTAGACCGGTGGAAATTTGTCCTTTGGTCTGGAGTCCAAATTTTAGATTTTTGGTTCCAACCGCTGTGTCTTTGTGAGATGCGGTGTGGGTGATCGGATGATCTCCGCATGTGTATTTCCCACCGTGAAGCATGGAGGAGGAGGTGTGATGGTGTGGGGGTGCTTTGTTGGTGACACTGTCTGTGATTTATTTAGAATTCAAGGCACACTTAACCAGCATGGCTACCACAGCATTCTGCAGCGATACGCCATCCCATCTGGTTTGGGCTTAGTCTGACAATCATTTGTTTTTCAACAGGACAATGACCCAACACACCTCCAGGCTGTGTAAGGGCTATTTGACCAAGAAGGAGAGTGATGGAGTGCTGCATCAGATGACCTGGCCTCCATAATCACACAACCTCAACCCAATTGAGATGGTTTGGGATGAGTTGGACCGCATAGTGAAGGAAAAGCAGCCAACAAGTGCTCAACATATGTGACAGGTGGCGGTTATGGAACCGCCACCTGTCCCAGACCTGCTATTTTCAACTCTTAATCATCGGCTATGAAAAGCCAACTGAAAATTATTCATGATTATTATTTGACCATGCTTGTCACTTATGAACATTTTGAACATCTTGGCATAGTTCTGTTATAATCGCCACCCGGCACAGCCAGAAGAGGACTGGCCACCCCTCATAGCCTGGTTCCTCTCTAGGTTTCTTCCTAGGTTTTGGCCTTTCTAGGGAGTTTTTCCTAGCCACCGTGCTTCTACACCTGCATTGCTTGCTGTTTGGGGTTTTAGGCTGGGTTTCTGTACAGCACTTCGAGATATTAGCTGATGTACGAAGGGCTATATAAAATAAACTTGATTTGATTTGATTTGATATGTGGGAACTCCTTCAAGACCGTTGGAAAAGCATTCCAGATGAAGCTGGTTGAGAGAATGCCAAGAATGTGCAAAGCTGTCATCAAGGCAAAGGGTGGCTATTTGAAGAATCTCATTTGATTTGTTTAACACTTTTTTGGTTACTACATGTTCTTTGTGTTATTTCATAGTTTTGATGTCTTCACTATTATTCTGCAACGTAGAAAAAAGTAAAAATAAACAAAAAACCTTGAATGAGTAGGTGTTCTAAAACTTTTGACCGGTAGTGTATATATATATATATATATACATATGAATATTCATATATTTCGAATTTAATGTAATATCTTAAGTTGTTCTTGTCTATAACTGTTCTGTACTTTGTCATGTATTTGTACAGTGCCTTGCGAACGTATACTTTGTAGAGCCACCTTTTGCAGAAATTACAGCTGCAAGTCTCTTGGGGTATGTCTTTATAAGCTTGGCATATCTAGCCACTGGGATTTTTGCCCATTCCTCAAGGCAAAACTGCTCCAGATCCTTCAAGTTGGATGTTGCCACTCTGATTATTTAATAATAGATTTAATTATTATTATTATTATTAAAAAAATATATATATTATAACCCAACCCTGATCTGTACTTCTGCACAACTTTGTCCCTGACCTGTTTGAAGAGCTCTTTGGTCTTCATGGTGCCGCTTGCTTGGTGGTGCCTCTCGCTAAGTGGTGTTGCAGACTCTGGGGCCTTTCAGAACAGGTGTATATACTGAGATCATGTGACAGATCATGTGACACTTAGATTGCACACAGGTGGACTTTATTTAACTAATTATGTGACTTCTGAAGGTAATTGGTTGCACCAGATCTTATTTAGGGACTTCACAGCAAAGGGGTGAATACATATGCACACCACTTTTCCGTTTGATATTTTTTAGACTTTTTTTCATTTCACTTCACCAATTTGGACTATTTTGTGTATGTCCATTACATGAAATCCAAATAAAAATCAATTTAAATTACAGATTGTAATGCAACAAATAGGAAAAATGCGAAGGGGGATGAATACTTTTGCAAGGCACTGTACGTTTTATGTGGACCCCAGGAAGAGTAGCTCCTACATTTGCAGTAGCTATTTGGGATCCTGATAAACTAAACTAAACTAAACTCACTTTCTCGCTCCCTCGCTCTCTCTTTATCTAATCTAATCATACACTAATTGAGCCCAGGCTGAATTAGGTCATGCCGTGGGATAATCAGGTTGGGAGTGGAGCAGCCACTGTAGAACCTTCAGACCTGGTTTGAAATTGTATTTGAAATCTTTTCCACTGCTGGGATTTACACCGCGTACGGCCCAGTACATCACTGGGGCTGAGCTCCCTGCCATCCAGGATCTCTTTACCAGGCGGTGTCAAAGGAAGGCCCTAAAATTTGCCAAAGACTCCAGTCACCCAAGTCATAGACTGTTCTCTCTGCTCCCGCACGGCAAGCGGTACCAATGCACCAAGTCTGGAACCAATAGGAACCTGAACAACTTGTACACCCAAGCCACAATGCTACTAAATAGTTGACCAAATAGCAACCCGGACTATCTGCATTGACCCTTTTGCACTCTTCATCACATACACTTCTGCCACTGTCTATTATCTATGCTGTTGCCTAGTCACTTTATCCCTACCTATATGTACATATCTACGTCAATTCCCTCGTATGCCTGCACATCGACTCTGTATTGGTAACCAAGTTATCGTTACTCCTCGTGTTATTAATTTCGCCTGAAATTGCATTCTAAACTGAAGACCATGGTTAGATGTGTTAGCAGAGGTTGGGGCAAATGTGTGTCCCCAATCAGGTACCAGAGGACTGGAGTTGCCCATACCTGTTTTAGGCTTTAGATCAGCAGGTTAACACTGTCGTGTTGTGATGCACAGCTAACAAACCCAGTTGGTCCGACTGACTTCCAGCTGGATTAAGTGGGCTAAAAACAGAGCATTTCAGTCCTGCTGGCAATGGAACAGTAAATAGTCCATTGACTGCTTGTCTGTGTACCAAATGGGACCCGATTCCCTATATAGTGCACAGTGTTTGACCAGAGACCTATGTGCCCTGGTCAAAAGTAGTGCACTATATAGGGAATAGAGTACATTTAGGATGCAGGCTTTACATTGCAAATTATTTTGTGCCAGCTAAAGGAAGGTAACTAATTGTGCCAGCTAAAGGAAGGTAACTAATTGTGCCAGCTAAAGGAAGGTAACTAATGGTGCCAGCTATAGAAAGGTATCTAATGGTGCCAGCTATAGGAAGGTACTGTAACTAATGGTGCCAGCTATAGAAAGGTAACTAATTGTGCCAGCTAAAGGAAGGTAACTAATTGTGCCAGCTAAAGGAAGGTAACTCATGCTGCCAGCTATAGGAAGGTAACTAATGGTGCCAGCTATAGGAAGGTAACTAATTGTGCCAGCTAAAGGAAGGTAACTCATGCTGCCAGCTATAGGAAGGTAACTAATGGTGCCAGCTAAAGGAAGGTAACTAATGGTGCCAGCATCAGGAAGGTACTGTAACTAATGGTGCCAGCAATAGGAAGGTAATTAATGGTGCCAGCTATAGAAAGGTAACTAATGGTGCCAGCTATAGAAAGGTATCTAATGGTGCCAGCTGTAGGACGTTAAATAATGGTGCCAGCTATAGAAAGGTAACTAATGGTGCCAGCTAAAGGAAGGTACTGTAACTATAGGTGCCAGCTAAAGGAAGGTAACTAATGGTGCCAGCTAAAGGAAGGTAACTAATGGTGCCAGCTAAAGGAAGGTAACTAATGGTGCCAGTTATTGGAAGGTAACTAACGGTGCCAGCTAAAGGAAGGTACTGTAACTAATGGTGCCAGCTAAAGGAAGGTAACTAGCAGTGCCAGCAATAGGAAGGTAACTAATGGTGCCAGCTATAGGAAGGTAACTAATGTTGCCTGCTGAAGGAAGGTAACTAATTGTGCCAGCTATAGGATGGTAACTAATGTTGCCAGCTATAGGAAGGTAACTAATGTTGCCAGCTATAGGAAGGTAACTAATGTTGCCTGCTGAAGGAAGGTAACTAATTGTGCCAGCTATAGGATGGTAACTAATGTTGCCAGCTATAGGAAGGTAACTAATGGTGCCTGCTGAAGGAAGGTAACTAATGGTGCCAGCTATAGGAAGGTAACTAATGGTGCCAGCTATAGGAAGGTAACTAGTGGTGCCAGCTAAAGGAAGGTACTGTAACTAGTGGTGCCAGCTAAAGGAAGGTAACTAATGGTCCAAGCTATAGGAAGATAACTAATGGTGCCAGCTATAGGAAGGTAACTAATGGTGCCAGCTGTAGGAAGATAACTAATGGTGCCAGCTATAGGAAGATAACTAATGGTGCCAGCTATAGGAAGATAACTAATGGTGCCAGCTATAGGAAGATAACTAATGGTGCCAGCTATAGGAAGATAACTAATGGTGCCAGCTATAGGACGATAACTAATGGTGCCTGCTGTAGGAAGATAACTAGCTACTGTGTTGAGTGCTCATGGGAATTCTTTCATTGTTTACACAAACTGTTGTGAAACTGTGACACGTGAGTGAGCTTACAATCATGTGTTTTAGTAGTAACCACACGATTTGCCAGACCCAACCAACCCCAACACCAGACCTCTATTCTGGTCTGTATGGCAGCAGCAGCAGCCAGATGAGTTTGTTGAATTCCAAGAACGTTTAAGATAATAACATAGTAAAGTAGGGCAATCTGTTTTTTAGCCCCAATCGCTAGAGCACAGTGACAGTCAAGACAGCTGAAATTGAGTGGTAGATAAATGTACCAGTGTTTTGGATGTGTAGTTGAGAGGCCATTTACATTTATTAAATGGGCAAAGTGACAGTAGAACATGCAGTTAGGAAAATGTGTATTTTCTCCATTGTTCCATCCAGAATGTACCTACTGTATGACAACCATATGTCCACATGAAACTAACAGACATTGCTAGTGATACTTTGTGCAATAGGATAAAGACAGTAACATTCTTAATCTGCACGATATCACATAATCATCATTGCCCTTCTATTCATGTGTTATTTATTTCAAACCAATATGGTGGTCGATAGGTCAGCATAGAACATAGGCCTTAGACAAAGTACACAACTATCCATTTCCACTGGTCGTAAGCCAAAACAAAATACGCTAGACAAGGTGGGATCCTTTTGTGCCTGTAAAATGATCTATGCGAGAAATGGCGGTGGAAACGCCTTTATGTGCAAAAATTAATATAATAACCATCATATCAAAGTAAACTTGGAGTCACGCGATGACATGGTGTGTGGTCCTCCCACGTCTACTCGTCAGGAAACCATGCAGTTTATTAGGTTATATATTAAATAAGTTACGATGAACTTCACAGGGTGGTGAAAGTGCACGGCGATGAGCTTGATGCTCCTTTCAATAAATATTGAGGGTCTTATTCTGGTGACATGATGATCGATGCTTGGCTGCCGTTTGACAAATACAAATAATCCTGCTCTTATCCATAATAACCTCAGCATGTAGACTAGCCTAACCACACTGTATCTGCGAGCTGTGACAAATCAAATCAAATTTATTTATAAAGCCCTTCTTACATCAGCTGATGTCACAAAGTGCTGTACAGAAACTCAGCCTAAAACCTCAAACAGCAAGCAAGGCAGGTGTAGAAGCACAGGAAAAAACTCCCTAGAAAGGCCAGAACCTAGGAAGAAACCAGGCTATGAGGGGTGGCCAGTCCTCTTCTGGATGTGCCGGGTGGAGATTATAACAGAACATGGCCAAGATGTTCAAATGTTCATAGATGACCAGCAGGATCAAATAATAATAATCATAGTGGTGCAACAGGTGAACACCTCAGGAGTAAATGTCATTTGGCTTTTCATAGCCGATCATTTAGAGTATCTCTACCACTCCTGCTGTCTCTAGAGAGTTGAAAACGGCAGGTCTGGGACAGGTAGCACGTCCGGTGAACAGGCAAGGGTTCCATAGCCGCAGGTAGAACAGCTGAAACTGGAGCAGCAGCACGGCCAGGTGGACTGGGGACAGCAAGAAGTCATCAGGCCAGGTAGTCCTGAGGCATGGTCCTAGGCCTCAGGTCCACCGAGAGAGAGAAAGAAAGAGAGAAAGAGAGAAAGAAAGAAAGAGAGAAAGAGAGAGAACTAGAGAAAGCATACTTAAATTCACACAGGACACCGGATAAGACAGGAGAAATACTCCAGATATAACAGACTGACCCTAGCCCCCCAACACATAAACTACTGCAGCATAAATACTGGAGGCTGAGACAGGAGGGGTTGGGAGACACTGTGGCCCCATCCGACGATAGACCAGAGTAGGCACATTCGCTATGTAATGCAACATTTTTTGTGACAAAACCATCCGTAGAGCTGAAAAGGCGATGGAAACCCATTTCAATTGTCTTTTTCATTCGGTACATGGAAATTTAACGGGAAAACAAATTTTTATGTGCACTACGTCATCACACACAGCCTTTTATCCGCAACAAGTCAATTTGATGTGAACACATCTCTGTTGGGAAAATGAGTATATTGTTTCCATCTGTCACGCCCTGACCTTAGAGATCCTTTTTATGTCTCTATTTTGGTTTGGTCAGGGCGTGAGTTGGGGTGGACATTCTATGTCTTGGTTCTGTGTGGTCTATTTCTATGTGTTTGGCCGGGTGTGGTTCTCAATCAGAGGCAGGTGTCTATCGTTGTCTCTGATTGAGAACCATACTTAGGCTGCCCTTTTCCCTCTTTCTGTGTGGGATCTTGTTCTTTGTTTGTGTGCCGCTAGGTTGCACGCCGTAGCTGTTCGGTCGTCATCGTAATCGTTATTGTTTTGTTGTGTCGTAGTTTCACTTCGTGATTAAAATTATGTGGATCTCAAAGAACGCTGAGCCTTGGTCTCATTCTTCCCAGGACGATCGTTACACCATCCAATTGGCGAACAGATTTTCATGCGAATCTGCATTAATAAAATATGCGCATTTTCTCAGTGGTATGTTTCCATCAAACTGATTTGTTGCATATTAAAATCAGTGCGGGATGACATGAAAATAACATATTTTAAGGGTAGAGGAATTAGTTTGATCACTTAGGTTTTCATGTACCAACTAAAAATATAAAGTTAATTGAATTAAAGTCTCAATATCTTGAGATTATTATGGATAAGAGTGAGAATACTTGTATTTGTCAAACGGCAGTCAATCATTGATCTTCACGTCACCAGAACAAGACCCTCGCTATTTATCGCAAAGGAGCATCAAGCATCAAGCTCATCACTGTGCACTTTCCCCACCATGTGAAGTTCATCATCATTTATTTAATCTGTAGCCTAATAAACGTCATGCTTTCCTGAGTCGTAGTGGGAGGAGCACGCACCATATCATCGCTTGTCAACTTCACTTCGATATGATGGTTAGTAAATCAATATTTGGCATGAAGGCGTTTCCACCGCCATTTCTTGCATAATTACTTTTACCGACACAAAAAAGATCCCACCATGTCGAATGAACAAATGACTGTATCTGTTGGTATTTTTAAAAATTGTACCCAAACTTCCTGTATCCATCACAGCTATCATGATTTTTTGTATATGGTATGACTTTACTAGTTTAAAAACTGTGGATGGAAACGTGGTTTACTGCACCTTTCGTAGAAAACACTCCAATGGCCCTTCTATCTATCGGATTACGATGGTGTTGAGGCAAGCGGGCCTATTCTGCTATTGGCAGGGCTGTATATAATGCCCTTGACTCCTGTTTTATGAGAAATGAGGGCAGCGCTGCATAGCTGAGCTGTATTCAAAGAGAGAAGTATTGCATTTAAGTAGAGAGTTATTTTAAGGGTGGGGTGGATAGAGGAATCGGTTTGATCTCTAACGAGAAGTGACTAACAGCCTGGTAATAAAAACATGTTTACAGACTAAGTTAAGCTGAACCTCGATATGTACGTAATGGACAAGACAACTAAATATTGTGGCTTTGGAAGGTACAACAGAACTCGCAAAATGAGAAAAATCATCACTGAAGTCTTTAGAAATTGTCGTTGTCTAAAGCTAAAGAGAACTGGGCCTTGTTTCGATTGGTGAAGGCTCAGCGGCCTTGGAAGGACTGACGTTATATCAGGAGGAACAAAATGACAAAATCATTACTGACGTTTTTAGAGAGATTGCCTTTAAACACACGCACGCACGCACGCACGCACGCACGCACGCACGCACGCACGCACGCACGCACGCACGCACGCACGCACGCACGCACGCACGCACGCACACACACACACACACACACACACACACACACACACACACACACACACACACACACACACACACACACACACACACACACACACACACACACACACACACACACACACACACACACACACACACAAAGTGAAACCTTGATCTGTAATCGAGAATAGAACTAAACCTTGTGGCGAATACTCAGCGGCCTTGGATAGTAAAAAAATAAAAATGGTCTAAAAACCCCCACAAAGATAAGTTTGCATAATATGCTCATAAATTACTCCTTGAGAACGATGGAAACAAACTCTAGATTGTCCTCATTTGAACTATTTACGAGTTCTGGTTAGAAGGTTGTGGGCTGGGCTTCTCTATGTAGCAGAAACAGGCAGAACCAACCCAAAGCAGTACTGTTTCATTCTCAAACTACTTGATTCCTGTTCAGTGAAAAACTAACCTTGTCCCCAAGCTCAATAGCTACCAAATATATATATATATATAGAGAGAGAGCCAGCTGGGAACGAGATTAGTGAAAAACATACAGCCATTTTTTATTTTTTAACACTGTTACAATATTTCAGATAATATAAGACCATAAGCTTTTATTACAACGTTAGCCTGATGCCATTCTGTATATATACTGTAGCCAACTCTCCTATCGTTGTCATGTCATACATAACATTGTTATGATGTCTGTATCCCAAATAGCACCCTATCATAGATAGTGTACATCATAGATAGGGTACATCAGGTATTCCCAATGGATCAAAATAAATGCACTACATAGGGAATAGGGGGCCATTTGGAAAGCAGCTACGGTAACTGGTCAGAGGCTGGCGATGGTGGCTAGAGCTCAGTTAGATAGTCTCTCATTATTCCTCCATCTATCCCCTCAGATAGATAGTCTCTCATTATTCCTCCATCTATCCCCTCAGATAGATAGTCTCTCATTATTCCTCCATCTATCCCCTCAGATAGATAGTCTCTCATTATTCCTCCATCTATCCCCTCAGATAGATAGTCTCTCATTATTCCTCCATCTATCCCCTCAGATAGATAGTCTCTCATTATTCCTCCATCTATCCCCTCAGATAGATAGTCTCTCATTATTCCTCCATTTATCCCCTCTGATAGTCTCTCATTATTCCTCCATTTATCCCCTCTGATAGATGGCATTATTCCTCCATCTATCCCCTCTGATAGTCTCTCATTATTCCTCCATTTATCCCCTCTGATAGATGCCATTATTCCTCCATTTATCCCCTCTGATAGATGGCATTATTCCTCCATCTATCCCCTCTGATAGTCTCTCATTATTCCTCCATTTATCCCCTCTGATAGATGCCATTATTCCTCCATTTATCCCCTCTGATAGATGCCATTATTCCTCCATTTATCCCCTCTGATAGATGGCATTATTCCTCCATTTATCCCCTCTGATAGTCTCTCATTATTCCTCCATCTATCCCCTCTGATAGTCTCTCATTATTCCTCCATCTATCCCCTCTGATAGATGCCATTATTCCTCCATTTATCCCCTCTGATAGATAGTCTCTCATTATTCCTCCATTTATCCCCTCTGATAGATGGCATTATTCCTCCATCTATCCCCTCTGATAGATGGCATTATTCCTCCATCTATCCCCTCTGATAGTCTCTCATTATTCCTCCATTTATCCCCTCTGATAGTCTCTCATTATTCCTCCATCTAGCCCCTCTGATAGATGCCATTATTCCTCCATTTATCCCCTCTGATAGATGGCATTATTCCTCCATCTATCCCCTCTGATAGATGGCATTATTCCTCCATGGTAATGTTAGGATATATCAGATATCCTATTAGAGCGCTTGTGCCGATTCCACTGCGCTGTTTCAGGTGCAACGTTTAGGGTCATGTCGCAGCAGTGTGTAGGAGGGAGATTCCACGATGTGAGAAATGTGCAGCAGGATTGTGTAGGTTCGGTGGATACATTTGTGTGTGTTAACCTTATGGTGGCAGCTGTAGAGAAGCACTTGGGGGTACGAGATTTAACTTCAGAAGAGTTAGAGCGCGTGTTGAGTGCACCGGAGGTTGGTGGCACCTTAATTGGGGAGAATGGGCTCATGTCAATGAGTGGAGCGGAAAAGGTGGAATGGTATCAAATACATTAAACACATGGTGTCATTCCATTTGCTCCGTTTTGGACATTATTATGATCTGTTCTCCCCTCAGCAGCCTGCTGTGTCCCGTCTTCTCAGCCGTTGGCCTGGGGTAGGATCAGATAGGGTTGAGGTAGTGGAATATCACATCCGGCCGTGATTGGGAGTCCCACAGGCCGGCCGTGATTGGGAGTCCCACAGGCCAGCCGTGATTGGGAGTCCCACAGGGCGGCGCACAATTGGCCCAGCGTGGTCCGGGTTTGACGGGGTAGGCTATCATTGTAAATAAGAATTTGTTTTTAACTGACTTGCCTAGTTAAATAAAGGTTTAAAAAAAAAAGTAAATAAGGTGATGGGTTTTAATGAGAATAACGTTAGTTGGTAGGGCAATTAAAATATATGTATTTGTTATTTTTGTATACAGTTGAAGTTGGAAGTTTACATACACTTAGGTTGGAGTCATTAAAACTCGTTTTTCAACCACTTCACAAATGTCTTGTTAACAAACTATAGTTTTGGCAAGTCGGTTAGGACATCTACTTTGTGCATGACACAAGTAATTTTCCAACAATTGTTTACAGACAGTTTATTTCACTTATAATTCACTGTATCACAATTCCAGTGTGTCAGAAGTTTACATACACTAAGTTAACTGTGCCTTTAAACAGCTTGGAAAATTCCAGAAAATGATGTCATGGCTTTACAAGCTTCTGGTAGGCTAATTGACATCATTTGAGTCAATTGGAGGTGTACCTGTGGATATATTTCAAGGCCTACCTTCAAACTCAGTGCCTCTTTGCTCATGGGAAAATCAAAAGAAATCAGCCAAGACCTCAGAAATAAAATTGCCAAACGCCTGAAGGTACCACGTTCATCTGTACAAACAATAGTACGCAAGTATAAACACCATGGGGCCACGCAGACGTCATACCGCTCAGGAAGGAGACGCGTTCTGCCTACCGTCCTGTACCGTTGCCCCACCTCTGGTTACTGACCCCTGCCTGCCTTAACCTGTCTATTGCCTGCCCATGTTGGAATATTAAACCATTGTCAATTCGACGTTGTCTGCATCTGGGTCTTACCTTCATACCTGATAGTACGAACTGGCCATGTTTGACCCAGCAGACCCGCGCCAGCTGCGCAATGCCATCTCCTCCCAAGGAACCTCCTTTGGTAGGCACGAGGAATTGCTTTGTGGGCTGATGGAGGGGGTCCAAACGTTGGCTGAGCACCATGACTGGGCATTGGACATACTGCTGGAGCAAGTCTGGGGGGCAGCCGGCCACTCCACCTTCCCGGGAGCCCTGTTTACTGTTTACCTCCCCCGGAACGCTTTAATGGAGAGCAGAGCACCCGTTGGGCATTTTTAGCTCAATGTGCCCTCATTTTCGAGCTTCAGCTCTCCTTCCTCCACTCGGATCGCTCCAAGATAGCCTACCTCATCACGGTGATGTCTGGGTGGGCTCTCAACTGGGTTACCGCCATATGGGAACAACAGCTGGCCATGTACATGAGTCTGGAAGGGTTCTTGGGAGAGGTGAGGAAGGTTTATGATGCCCCGTTCTCCGGGAGAGAAGCTGCCCGGAAGCTAATCCAGCTCCGGGAAGACGCCCGCAGGGCGGCCGACTATGCGGTGGATTTCCGCACGTTGGCAGCGGAGAGTGCTTGGAACCAGGAAGCACTGTTCAACATGTTCCTGCACGGTGTCTCAGAGGAGGTTGAGGACGAGCTTGCTGCTCGGGAGTTACCCACGGATCTTGACTCCCTCATTGCTTTGACCATCCACATCGATGGGTGATTGCGGGACTGATGGATGGAGAGGAAATTTGATTTTGCTCGAATGTCCAGGGATTCCACCTCGCCTCCGAGTTATCCCGGAAGTCTCCGATGGTCCCGTTGCCGAGAGCACCCGAGGTTTCCCGACCTTCCTCGATTCACCGAAGATGGCCAGGGCACTGTTTCCCAAGTCTATGCAACCAGGCAGAGCTGAGCTGTCGCCAGCGGAACATCAACACAGGATCAACACAAGGAGCTTTCTGTATTGCGGGACTTTTGGTCATTTTGTGTCCTCTTTCCCGGTAAAAGACCAGGCTCACCGGTAGGAGAGGTACTCTGGTGGGCCATATGAAGACATTTTCTGCTTCCCTTACTCACACCCCTTTTCATTGTCATTCTGCTGTGGGGAAAGTCCAAATCTCTCCGGGTCCTCATTGACTCTGGAGCCGATGAGCGCTTTTTTGAACATCCCCACTTAGCCCCTTTCCATTCCCATCGATGTTAGAGTGCTGGACGGGCGCTCTATAGGTCGGGTCACCCATAACACCACTCCCATCAACCTACATGTGTCAGGGAATCACAATAAGACCATTCATTTCCTGCTCATCAAGTCCCCCCAGATTCCCATGGTTTTGGGATTCTCCTGGCTACAGCGACACAATCCCCTCATCAACTGGTCTACGGGTGCTATCATGGGCTGGAGTCCGTTCTGCCACGCCCATTGTCTGAAGTCGGCGCAATCTGCCCCGGGTCGTCTTCCTGGGGGCTCGGAAGCTGCTACGGACCTCTCCGCCATTCCCGCGGAGTACCAGGACCTCCAGGAGTTGTTCAGCGAGTCCCGGGCCACTTCCCTTCCGCCCCACCGCCCCTATGACTGCAGGATTGACCTTCTCCCTAGCACCAGGCCGCCCCGGGACGTCTGTACTCTCTGTCGGGACCAGAGACCAAGGCTATGGAGACCTACATTGGGGACTCCCTAGCTACTGGATTTATCCGTCCCTCTTCCTCTCCCGCTGGCGCAGGGTTCTTCTTCGTGGAGAAAAAGGACAAGACCCTGCACCCGTGTTGATTACCAGGGACTCAATGACATTACTCTGAAGAACCGTTATCTGCTACCCCTCATTTCCTCTTCCTTTGAGCTGCTCCAGGGGGCCACTTTTTTCTGCAAGCTGGATCTGGTGCGGATATGAGAGGGGGACGAGTGGAAGACCGCCTTCAACATGGCCAGCGGCCACTACGGATATCTGGTCATGCCCTTTGGTCTCACGAACGCCCCTGCCGTGTTCCAGGCTCTGGTGAATGATGTTCTCCACGACATGTTGAATCGCTGCCTAGTCTCCGCCAACCCTACCACCTGGAGTCAGCAACTGGTATGGGTTTAGTACGCCTGCAAAACCCTTCCTTGCTATGCCACGGGTCTCTCGCCTTTCGAGTGTTCCTTGGGATATTAGCCTCCGCTCTTCCCCGAGCAAGAGGAGGAAGTCAGCAATCCCTCTGCCCAGATGTTCATCCTCCACTGTCGCCATACCTCTTAGAGATCCCGGGCCGCTCTGATGAGGACCACTTCCAGGTATAGGTGACAAGCGGATCGCCACCACATCCTTGCTCCACGCTATCGGCTCTGCCCCTCCAGGTGGAGTCCCGTAAACTTTCCCCCCAGTTTCATAGGCCCGTTCCCCATCTCTAGAGTCATTAGCCCCACTGCTGTTCGTCTTTTGTTACCCCGTACCCTCTGTATTCACCCAACTTTCCATGTGTCTAGGATTAAGACCGTGTCTCACAGCCATTTGTCTTCTGTTTCCACGCCCCCCCCCCTCCTCCATGTATCATCGATGGCCATCCGGCGTACACAGTGAGAGGCCTCCTGAGTGTTTGATCACGGGGCAGGGGTTTCCAGTACCTGGTTGACTGGGAGGTTTATGGTCCGGAGGAGAGGTGCTGGGTCCCCGCTAGAGACATCCTGGACCCAGCCCTCATCGCCATCTTCCACCGCCGGCACCCCGGTCAGCCAGGTATGTGCCTGGAGGGGGGGAGGTACTGTCACACCCAGATATGTTTCACCTGTCTTTGTGATTGTCTCCACCCCCCTCCAGGTGTCGCCTATCTTCCCCATTATCCCCTGTGTATTTATACCTGTGTTCTCTGTTTGTCTGTTGCCAGTTCGTCTGCCTACCCTGACCCTGCCTGCTGTCCGGTACGATTGCCCCACCTCTGATTTACATCATAGACAGGGTACATCATAGACAGGGTACATCATAGATAGGGTACATCATAGATAGGGTACATCATAGACAGGGTACATCATAGACAGGGTACATCATAGATAGGGTACATCATAGACAGGGTACATCATAGACAGGGTACATCATAGATAGGGTACATCATAGATGGGGTACGTCATAGATAGTGTATATTATAGATAGGGAACATCATAGATAGGGTATATTATAGACAGGGTACATTATAGATAGGTTAGATCATAGATAGTGTACATTATAGATAGGGTATATTATAGATAGGGTACATCATAGACAGGGTACATCATAGATAGGGTACATCATAGACAGGGTACATCATAGACAGGGTACGTCATAGACAGGGTACATCATAGACAGGGTACATCATAGACAGGGTACGTCATAGATAGGGTCCATCAGGTATTCCCAAGCTGGGGTTTGCGCAATGCCGTCGGGGGTACGCCAAATAAAAATGTGATTCACATTGAAAACAATATATATATGTTTAAAAAACAATTATTATAATCATGTTTTCAAACAGCAGGATGTGGATCTGTAGCCTGCGATAGTGCCATTGGAGGGACCTGTAAGCTTGTGTCCAAAAATGGCAGCCTATTCCCTACATAGTGTACTACTTTTGACCAGAGCTGGGTGCCCAAGAGTGTTTGTTGCTGAAGGGCCTTGACCCTGCATTGAGGTCTTGAGAGGTACTGCGTGTCCCACCTCCCTGTATGCATGCCCTTATCTTCACCAGGCCTACAGACATGAAGGTCAAGGAACCTTTGTTTCACTTGTGCTCTGCATACGTAGCTTCCTTGGGTTTCACCATGTATAACTGCTGGAACGGAGCAAATGGAATGGCATCAGACACATAGATACCATGTGTTTGGTACCTTTCCACTCATACCGCTCCGGCCATTACCAAGAGCCCATCCTCCCCAATTAAGCTGCCACCAACCTCCTGTTTAGAAACGTGCAGAATTGGACATTTGCATTTAGTTTAATTTTAAATGACACATGTCCAGTTTATAATACTTGTACTTATTCTGTGAGATGAATATTCAATAGGAAAATCAAGCTCTGTACGCTGTTAAATCCTGACCTAATGCATACAGCTTGATTGCATAACACTGTGAGAGCATGAGTAATGCAATGACTCGGGGGGGGGGGAGGGGGTATAAAAAACGAAAAGCTTCATTACTAAGCAGTCTATGACGCACCAGCAGAGAACAGACTGGACACATTGCCATAATATTGCCATCAAGTGAACTATTATTACCAATAGCTCTAATTAGTAGAGGATTATTATTTTCTTGATAAAAATCACATTGGATAAAACAACATTGTTGCAGTCTGTTACTGAGGTGCATTCATGTTGTTGTCTGAGGTTGTGTCCCAAATGGCACCTTATTCCCTATGGGGCCCTGGTCTAAAGTAGTATAATGTATAGGGAATAACCCTGGACTAAAGAAGTATAATTTATAGGGAATAACCCTGGTCTAAAGTAGTATAATGTATAGGGATTAACCCTGGTCTAAAGTAGTATAATGTATAGGGATTAACCCTGGTCTAAAGTAGTATAATGTATAGGGAATAACCCTGGTCTAAAGTAGTATAATGTATAGGGATTAACCCTGGTCTAAAGTAGTATAATGTATAGGGAATAACCCTGGTCTAAAGTAGTATAATGTATAGGGAATAACCCTGGTCTAAAGTAGTATAATGTATAGGGATTAACCCTGGTCTAAAGTAGTATAATGTATAGGGATTAACCCTGGTCTAAAGTAGTATAATTTATAGGGAATAACCCTGGTCTAAAGTAGTATAATGTATAGGGAATAACCCTGGTCTAAAGTAGGATAGTTTATAGGGATTAACCCTGGTCTAAAGTAGTATAATGTACAGGGAATAACCCTGGTCTAAAGTAGTATAATGTATAGGGATTAACCCTGGTCTAAAGTAGTATAATGTATAGGGAATAACCCTGGTCTAAAGTAGTATAATGTATAGGGAATAACCCTGGTCTAAAGTAGTATAATGTATAGGGAATAACCCTGGTCTAAAGTAGTTATATAGGGAATAACCCTGGTCTAAAGTAGTTATATAGGGAATAACCCTGGTCTAAAGTAGTTATATAGGGAATAACCCTGGTCTAAAGTAGTATAATGTACAGGGAATAACCCTGGTCTAAAGTAGTATAATGTATAGGGAATAACCCTGGTCTAAAGTAGGATAGTTTATAGGGATTAACCCTGGTCTAAAGTAGTATAATGTACAGGGAATAACCCTGGTCTAAAGTAGTATAATGTATAGGGATTAACCCTGGTCTAAAGTAGTATAATGTATAGGGAATAACCCTGGTCTAAAGTAGTATAATGTATAGGGAATAACCCTGGTCTAAAGTAGTATAATGTATAGGGAATAACTCTGGTCTAAAGTAGTATAATTTATAGGGGATAACCCTGGTCTAAAGTAGTATAAATTATAGGGATTAACCCTGGTCTAAAGTAGTATAATTTATTGGGATTAACCCTGGTCTAAAGTAGTATCATTTGTAGGGAATAACCCTGGTCTAAAGTAGTATAATGTATAGGGAATAACCCTGGTCTAAAGTAGTATAAATTATAGGGATTAACCCTGGTCTAAAGTAGTATAATTTATAGGGAATAACCCTAGTCTAAAGTAGTATAATTTATTGGGATTAACCCTGGTCTAAAGTAGTATAATGTATAGGGAATAACCCTGGTCTAAAGTAGTATCCTTCATTGGGAATAACCCTGGTCTAAAGTAGTATAATTTATTGGGATTAACCCTGGTCTAAAGTAGTATCATTTGTAGGGAATAACCCTGGTCTAAAGTAGCGCACTAGAGAGGAGGGTTGATAGGAAGGTTGATAGAGAATAGGGCTCCATTTGGGACTCTGGGCTGTGAACACAACTATGCAGTTTTAGATCTGCCAGGACAACTGGTTTGTCCATCTACAAAACAAGCGAGTGCCGTATTTTCCCCTCCCCCCAAGAGGTCTCCTTGTTTGTTAGTGTGCTCAGACCAGGAGGGTTGACTGAAGGAGGTGGGGCAGAAGAGGAAGTGGGGAAGAGGTGTAGGAGGAGGTAGAGGAGGAGGTAGAGGAAGAGGAGGTGGTGAGGAGGAGGTCGGAAGGAGGTGGAGGTGGAGGAGCTGGATGAGGAGGTGGGGATGAGGTGGATGAGGTGGAAGAGGAGGAGGTGGGGATGAGGTGGAGGAGGAGGAGGAGGTGGAAGAGGAGGAGGAGGTGGGGAGGAGGTGGAGGAGGTGGAAGAGGAGGAGGTGGGGATGAGGTGGAGGAGGAGGAGGAGGTGGAAGAGGAGGAGGAGGTGGGGAGGAGGTGGAGGAGGTGGAAGAGGTGAGAAGGAGGAGGTGGGGATGAGGTGGAGGAGGTGGAAGAGGTGAGGAGGAAGCGGTGGGGATGAGGTGGAGCAGGTGGAAGTGGTGAGGAGGAAGCGGTGGGGATGAGGTGGAGGAGGTGGAAATGGAAGAAGAGGTGGGGATGAAGTGGAGGAGGTGGAGGTGGGGAGGAGGAGGTGGGGGAGGTAGAAGAGGAGGAGGTGTAGGTGGGGAGGAGGAGGTGGGGGAGGTGGAAGAGGAGTAGGAAAATTAAGGTTGGCGTTAGGGTTAGTGTGCTCAAACCAAGAGGGAGGAGGGTTAAGGTTAGGGTTAGTGTGCTCAGAGCTTTGACACTTTCCCAGTAGATGCAAAGCTTTTCTATGACTGACTGACTGACTGACTGACTTAGAGAAAGGGTGAAGTCATTCGGCTGGCCTTGGCAAAACTAGTCCCTGTGATGTGCTACGAGCCCCACTTAGAGAGATATGTTATCTCTATGTCCCTGAGACTTTAACATATACAGTATTGCCTGTCATTGTTTTAGTTCTGTTGGATCGTGAGGTCACTTGAAGGCACTTCAAGTCACGTGTATTGCACATATTGGAGTGACAATACACATTTAACCATGGTATGATATGAAGGCAAATTAAACATATATCCTTTCTTTCATGTTTTCATGACCAACATTTCAATGACTGGACTTTAAAGTCCACAGAACAGAACAGACGACTGGACTTTCAAGTCCACAGAATAGAACAGATAACTGGACTACACAGTCCACAGGACAGATAACTGGACTTTAAAGTCCACAGAATAGCTCTAGAGTTCCTCTGTGAAGATGGGAAAACCTTCCAGAAGGACAACCACCTCTGCAGCACTCCACCAATCAGGCCTTTATAGTAGAGTGGCCAGACGGAAGCCACTCCTCAGTAAAAGGCACATGACAGCCAGCTTGGAGTTTGTCAAAAGATACCTAAAGACTCTCAGACCATGACAAACAAGATTCTCTGGTCTGGTGAAACCAAGATTGAACTCTTTGGCCTGAATGCCAAGCTTCACTTCTGGAGGAAACCTGGCACCATCCCTACTGTGAAGCATGGTGGTGGCAGCATCATGCTGTGGGGATGTTTTTCAGTGGCAGGGACTGGGATACTAGTCAGGATCGATGCACAGATGAACGGAGCAAAGTACAGAGAAATCCTTGATGAAATCCGACTCCAGAGCACTCAGGACCTCAGACTTGGGAAAAGGTTCACCTTCTAACAAGTCCACGACCTTAAGCACACAGCCAAGACAATGGATGAGTGGCTTCGGGACAGGTCTCTGAATGTCCCTGAGTCGCCTAGCCAGAGCCCGGACTTGAACCCGATCCAACATCTCTGGAGAGACCTGAAAATAGCTGTGCAGCAAAGCTCCCCATCCAACCTGACAGAGCTTGAGAGGATCTGCAGCGAAGAACGGGAGAAACTCCCCAAATACAGGCGTGTCAAGCTTGTACCCAAGAAGACTCGAGGCTATAATCGCTGCCAAAGGTGCTTCAACAAAGTATTGAGTAAAGGGTCTGAATACTTATGTAAATGTCATATAATAAAATTTAAAAAAGTTTCATAAATTAGCTAAAATATTCTAAAAACCTGTTTATGCTTTATCATTATGGGGTATTTTGTGTAGACTGATGAGGAAAAATAGAATTTAATCAATGTGAGAATAATGCTGTAAAGTAACAAAATGTGGAAAAAGTCAAGGGTTCTGAATACTTTCCAAAGGTACTGTATACCTGTATATTACATACACCCGAGAACATGTGCAAAAGATTACTAGAATCTACAGGCAATCTGCAGGCACTACTACTGTACTGTTAATCACAACCAAGTCTTCGTCATGGGCCCATAGGGCTCTGTTTCTGTTAGTCAAGACAAGTGCACTATATAGGGAATAGGATGCTATTTGGGACACAACCAAAACAAGTCAAGTGACATGACTCCAGACTGAGTGAAATACATACTTTCAAATACTTGCACTGCCCGGTAGGTACAATGGCATCCACAGAACATTTTTGAAAGTGAGAACTAGTTACCAGAAGTTTGCAACTCTAGTTCTCACTGTTCTATGGATGCCATTGTAGCTATCGGGCAAACCTACCCAAAATTCCCCAGTTTTCCTATAAATCATGGTTGGAAGACCAAGTGGGGGCGGCAGGTAGCCTAGTGGTTAGAGGAGGCAGGTAGCCTAGTGGTTAGAGGAGGCAGGTAGCCTAGTGGTTAGAGGAGGCAGGTAGCCTAGTGGTTAGAGGAGGCAGGTAGCCTAGTGGTTAGAGGAGGCAGGTAGCCTAGTGGTTAGAGGAGGCAGGTAGTGTTATGCTGGTGAATGAGGACCCAAAAGCGACGTAATAGTAACAGAGTCTTTATTCCAGTATTAAACAAATAATGATTCTCCTGGATATTATCAATGGTCAATCCAAAACAGGAAACTGAAATCCTCTCGTCAATAGAGAGGAACGACTGGAGACGCGACCACAGACTGCAGGTCGCTTCAGGAAGGCACTGGCCGTAGCTGACATAGACACCTGCTCACACGCAGCATCTGAAGAAGGCAAAGAACACGACAGGGCGGAACAAGGACACAGGAACAGCAAACATCAAACAAGAATCCGACAAGGACAGAAGCGGAAAACAGAGGGAGAAATAGGGACTCTAATCAGAGGGCAAAATAGGGGACAGGTGTGAAAGAGTAAATGAGGTCGTTAGGAGAATGAGAAACAGCTGGGAGCAGGAACGGAACGATAGAGAGAGAGAGGGAGAGAGGGAGGAGGAGAGAGAGAGAGAGAAAGAGGGAAAGAACCTAATAAGACCAGCAGAGGGAAGCACAGGGACAAGACATGATCAAAGACAAAACATGACAGTACCCCCCCACTCACCGAGCGCCTCCTGGCGCACTCGAGGAGGAACCCAGGCGGCAACGAAGGAAATCATCAATCAACGAACGGTCCAGCACGTCCCGAGATGGAACCCAACTCCTCTCCTCAGGACCGTAACCCTCCCAATCCACTAAGTACTGGTGACCACGTCCCCGAGAACGCATGTCCATGATCTTCCGTACCTTGTAAATAGGAGCGCCCTCGACAAGGACGGGGGGGGGGGGAGGGAAGACGAACGGGGGCGCGAAGAAAAGGCTTGACACAAGAGACATGGAAGACAGGGTGGACGCGACGAAGATGTTGCGGAAGAAGCAGTCGCACAGCGACAGGATTGACGACCAGAGAGACACGGAACGGACCAATGAACCGCGGAGTCAACTTGCGAGAAGCTGTCGTAAGGGGAAGGTTACGAGTGGAAAGCCACACTCTCTGACCGCGACAATACCTAGGACTCTTAATCCTACGTTTATTGGCGGCTCTCACAGTCTGCGCCCTGTAACGGCAAAGTGTAGACCTGACCCTCCTCCAGGTGCGCTCACAACGTTGGACAAAAGCCTGAGCGGAGGGAACGCTGGACTCGGCGAGCTGGGACGAGAACAGAGGAGGCTGGTACCCAAGACTACTCTGAAACGGAGATAGACCGGTAGCAGACGAAGGAAGCGAGTTGTGAGCGTACTCAGCCCAGGGGAGCTGTTCTGCCCAAGACGCAGGGTTTCGAAACGAAAGGCTGCGTAATATGCGACCAATCGACTGATTGGCCCTTTCTGCTTGACCGTTAGACTGGGGATGAAACCCGGAAGAGAGACTGACGGAAGCACCAATCAAACGACAGAACTCCCTCCAAAACTGTGACGTGAATTGCGGACCTCTGTCTGAAACGGCGTCTAACGGGAGGCCATGAATTCTGAACACATTCTCAATGATGATTTGTGCCGTCTCCTTAGCGGAAGGAAGCTTAGCGAGGGGAATGAAATGTGCCGCCTTAGAGAACCTATCGATAACCGTAAGAATCACAGTCTTCCCCGCAGACGAAGGCAGACCGGTAATAAAGTCTAAGGCGATGTGAGACCATGGTCGAGAAGGAATGGGAAGCGGTCTGAGACGACCGGCAGGAGGAGAGTTACCTGACTTAGTCTGCGCGCAGTCCGAACAAGCAGCCACGAAACGACGCGTGTCCCGCTCCTGAGTAGGCCACCAAAACCGCTGGCGAATAGAAGCAAGCGTACCCCGAACGCCGGGGTGGCCAGCTAACTTGGCAGAGTGAGCCCACTGAAGAACAGCCAGACGAGTAGAGACAGGAACGAACAGAAGGTTACTAGGACAAGCGCGCGGCGACGCAGTGTGAGTGAGTGCTTGCTTTACCTGTCTCTCAATTCCCCAGACAGTCAACCCGACAACACGCCCTTCAGGGAGAATCCCCTCGGGGTCGGTAGAAGCCACAGAAGAACTAAAGAGACGGGATAAGGCATCAGGCTTGGTGTTCTTATTTCCCGGGCGATAGGAAATCACGAACTCGAAACGAGCGAAAAACAACGCCCACGAGCTTGACGTGCATTAAGTCGTTTGGCCGAACGGATGTACTCAAGGTTCTTATGGTCAGTCCAAACGACAAAAGGGACGGTCGCCCCCTCCAACCACTGTCGCCATTCGCCTATGGCTAAGCGGATGGCGAGCAGTTCGCGGTTACCCACATCATAGTTGCGCTCCGATGGCGACAGGCGATGAGAAAAGTAAGCGCAAGGGTGGACCTTATCGTCAGAGTGGAAGCGCTGAGACAGAATGGCTCCCACGCCCACCTCTGAAGCGTCAACCTCGACAATGAATTGTTTAGTGACGTCAGGAGTAACAAGGATAGGGGCGGATGTAAAACGCTTCTTGAGGAGATCAAAAGCTCCCTGGGCGGAACCGGACCACTTAAAGCAAGTCTTGACAGAAGTCAGAGCTGTGAGAGGGGCAGCCACTTGACCGAAATTACGAATGAAACGCCGATAGAAATTAGCGAAACCGAGAAAGCGCTGCAACTCGACACGTGACTTAGGGACGGGCCAATCGCTGACAGCCTGGACCTTAGCGGGATCCATCTGAATGCCTTCAGCGGAAATAACAGAACCGAGAAATGTGACAGAGGAGACATGAAAGGCGCACTTCTCAGCCTTCACGTAGAGACAATTCTCTAAAAGGCGCTGGAGTACACGTCGAACGTGCTGAACATGAATCTCGAGTGACGGTGAAAAAATCAGGATATCGTCAAGGTAAACGAAAACAAAAATGTTCAGCATGTCTCTCAGTACATCATTAACTAATGCCTGAAAGACAGCTGGAGCATTAGCGAGACCGAACGGCAGAACCCGGTATTCAAAATGCCCTAACGGAGTGTTAAACGCCGTTTTCCACTCGTCCCCCTCTCTGATGCGTACGAGATGGTAAGCGTTACGAAGGTCCAACTTAGTAAAGCACCTGGCTCCCTGCAAAATCTCGAAGGCTGACGACATAAGGGGAAGCGGATAACGATTCTTAACCGTTATGTCATTCAGCCCTCGATAATCCACGCAGGGGCGCAGAGTACCGTCCTTCTTCTTAACAAAGAAAAATCCCGCTCCGGCGGGAGAGGAAGAAGGCACCACGGTACCGGCGTCGAGAGAAACAGACAGATAATCCTCGAGAGCCTTACGTTCGGGAGCCGACAGAGAGTATAGTCTACCCCGAGGGGGAGTGGTCCCCGGAAGGAGATCAATACAACAATCATACGACCGGTGAGGAGGAAGGGAGCTGGCTCTGGACCGACTGAAGACCGTGCGCAGATCATGATATTCCTCCGGCACTCCTGTCAAATCACCAGGTTCCTCCTGAGTAGAGGGGACAGAAGACACAGGAGGGATAGCAGACATTAAACACTTCACATGACAAGAAACGTTCCAGGATAGGATAGAATTACTAGACCAATTAATAGAAGGATTATGACATACTAGCCAGGGATGACCCAAAACAACAGGTGTAAAAGGTGAACGAAAAATCAAAAAGGAAATGGTCTCACTGTGGTTACCAGATACTGTGAGGGTTAAAGGTAGTGTCTCACATCTGATACTGGGGAGAAGACTACCATCTAAGGCGAACATGGGCGTGGGCTTCCCTAACTGTCTGAGAGGAATGTCATGTTTCCGAGCCCATGCTTCGTCCATAAAACAACCCTCAGCCCCAGAGTCTATCAAGGCACTGCAGGAAGCAGCCGAACCGGTCCAGCGTAGATGGACCGACAAGGTAGTACAGGATCTTGATGGAGAGACCTGAGTAGTAGCGCTCACCA
The DNA here is from genome assembly GCF_045679555.1 of Salvelinus alpinus. NCBI lineage: Eukaryota > Metazoa > Chordata > Actinopteri > Salmoniformes > Salmonidae > Salvelinus > Salvelinus alpinus. Next base: position 52,691,451 of record NC_092097.1, read on the forward strand.
GTAGCCCTCCGCTTACTGATGAGCTCTGGCTTTTACTGGACATGACATGACAAAATGTCCAGCAGAACCGCAATAGAGGCAAAGGCGGTTGGTGATTCTCCGTTCCCTCTCCTTAGTCGAGATGCGAATACCTCCCAGCTGCATGGGCTCAGTCTCTGAGCCGGTGAGAGGAGATGGTTGAGATGCGGAGAGGGGAAACACCGTTAACGTGAGCTCTCTTCCACGAGCTCGGTGACGAAGATCTACCCGTCGTTCTATGCGGATGGCGAGAGCAATCAAAGAGTCCACGCTGGAAGGAACCTCCCGGGAGAGAATCTCATCCTTAACCTCAGCGTGGAGTCCCTCCAGAAAACGAGCGAGCAACGCCGGCTCGTTCCAGTCACTGGATGCAGCAAGAGTGCGAAACTCTATAGAGTAATCCGTTATGGATCGATCACCTTGACATAGGGAAGCCAGGGCCCTGGAAGCCTCCTTCCCAAAAACTGAACGATCAAAAACCCGTATCATCTCCTCTTTAAAGTTCTGATAATCGTTAGAACACTCAGCCCTTGCCTCCCAGATAGCTGTGCCCCACTCCCGAGCCCGACCAGTAAGGAGTGATATGACGTAAGCGATCCGAGCTCTCTCACTAGAGTACGTGTTGGGCTGGAGAGAGAACACAATATCACACTGGGTGAGAAAAGAGCGACACTCAGTGGGCTGCCCAGAGTAACATGGTGGGTTATTAACCCTAGGTTCCGGAGACTCGGAAGACCAGGAAGTAGCTGGTGGCACGAGACGAAGACTCTGAAACTGTCCAGAGAGATCGGAGACCTGAGCGGCCAGGGTCTCAACGGCATGACGAGCAGCAAACAATTCCTGCTCGTGTCTGCCGAGCATTGCTCCCTGGAACTCGACGGCAGTGTTGAGAGAATCCATAGTCGCTGGGTCCATCTTGGTCGGATTCTTCTGTTATGCTGGTGAATGAGGACCCAAAAGCGACGTAATAGTAACAGAGTCTTTATTCCAGTATTAAACAAATAATGATTCTCCTGGATATTATCAATGGTCAATCCAAAACAGGAAACTGAAATCCTCTCGTCAATAGAGAGGAACGACTGGAGACGCGACCACAGACTGCAGGTCGCTTCAGGAAGGCACTGGCCGTAGCTGACATAGACACCTGCTCACACGCAGCATCTGAAGAAGGCAAAGAACACGACAGGGCGGAACAAGGACACAGGAACAGCAAACATCAAACAAGAATCCGACAAGGACAGAAGCGGAAAACAGAGGGAGAAATAGGGACTCTAATCAGAGGGCAAAATAGGGGACAGGTGTGAAAGAGTAAATGAGGTCGTTAGGAGAATGAGAAACAGCTGGGAGCAGGAACGGAACGATAGAGAGAGAGAGCGGGAGAGGGAGAGAGGGAGGAGGAGAGAGAGAGAGAGAAAGAGGGAAAGAACCTAATAAGACCAGCAGAGGGAAGCACAGGGACAAGACATGATCAAAGACAAAACATGACAGGTAGCCTAGTGGTTAGAGGAGGCAGGTAGCCTAGTGGTTAGAGGAGGCAGGTAGCCTAGTGGTTAGAGGAGGCAGGTAGCCTAGTGGTTAGAGGAGGCAGGTAGCCTAGTGGTTTGAGTGTTGGACTAGTAACTGGAAGGTTGCAAGATCAAATCTCTGAGCTGACAAGGTAAAAATCTGTCGTTCTGCCCCTGAACAAGGCAGTTCAGTTCACTGTTCCTTGGCCATCACTGAAAATAAGAATTTGTTCTTAACTGACTTGCCTAGTTAAATAAAAAATAAAATAAATCTAGGAAATGCAACCAGGAATTCAGGGAAATCTGGGAAAGTTACTGTGAAATTTTCAATCCTAATCAAAACTCTCAAATTAATCATCAGGTGCTCCTCAAATACTTCTAAGTATTTAAAATAATTAGACATTATGTTTTGACCAAGATATTCCATTTACTCAGATATGTTTTTGACCGAGTTCTTCATGACTCAGAGATCTTAGTTCATAAACTGGAAGGTGTTGTAATCTACCTCTGGTAAGCCTACTTGCTCACCAACACTGTAAACAAACTCATCAAGTCTTTATCTATAAGGAATTTGAACAATACCAAGTGTTTCTAATTACTAGGGCTGGCTGGCTGACAGATTAATTTCCAGCAGTCACGGGAGCAGCCAAAAGTGGGCAGCCAAACAAAACCCTAACCTCAGCCCTAATCCTGTTTGGCCACTCACTCTTGACGGGTCACCCTGCTAAAATCAAGCAGATGCTTCTTATATCAACGAGAGGGAGTGAGCAAGTGCAAACTTCAGATAGAAGGCAATTGTGACGCAAACCATGAGCTATAAAACCCTAAGAGCTCTTCTCTCGTTACACTTCCGCTTCACTCTGTCATAACATACAGATACGAGTCAAGAGACTGTTATGTCCGAGTGCATTCTTCTTATCTTGTGTGTATCCCAAATGGCACCCTATTCCCTATTTTGGTGTTATGGGCCCTAGTTAAAAGTAGTATCGTATATAGGGAATAGGGTGCCATTCAGGAGGTATCCCTTATCTTGTGTTGTGCCACTGCCTGAGATAGCTTCCTTTTACAGCCTTACTAACCTGCCAAGCCCAGGCTGAGCCACAAACGGCACCCTGTTCCCTTTGGCCCATAGGACTCTGGCCAAAAGTAGGGCACTATACAGAGAATAGGGTGCCATTGGGTGCCATTGGTGACGCACCCTCAGACCACCATTATGCATGTGATCTCCTAGCACTGCAGGCTGCAGCAGTGATGTCATTGTGTTCACAGGCGTGTCGTGGAATTGGCTAGGCACATTTCTCTAACGACAAGAGGGCTAGTGCCATGCCAGAGCCCTTATATGGTGACGTGGTGTGGGGTGTTGTGTTGTCTGTGTGGTGTGGTAACGTTGTCTGGTGTGGTGGGGTGTGATGTTGTGACTTTTGTGTGGTGTGGTGACCTTGTGTGTGGTGACATTGTGTGTGGTGTGGTGACGTTGTGTGTGGTGACGTTGTGTGTGGTGTGTTGACGTTGTGTGGTGACGTTGTGTGTGGTGTGGTGACGTTGTGTGTGGTGTGGTGACGTTGTGTGTGGTGACCTTGTGTGTGGTGTGTTGACGTGGTGTGGTGACGTTGTGTGGTGTGGTGTGTTGACCTTGTGGGTGGTGTGGTGACGTTGTGGGTGGTGTGGTGACGTTGTGTGTGGTGTGGTGACGTTGTGTGTGGTGACGTTGTGTGTGGTGACCTTGTGTGTGGTGTGTTGACGTGGTGTGGTGACATTGTGTGGTGTGGTGTGTTGACCTTGTGGGTGGTGTGGTGACGTTGTGGGTGGTGTGGTGACGTTGTGGGTGGTGTGGTGATGTTGTGGGTGGTGTGGTGATGTTGTGGGTGGTGCCCTTGTGTGTGGTGTGTTGACGTGGTGTGGTGACGTTGTGTGGTGTGGTGTGTTGACCTTGTGGGTGTTGTGGTGACGTTGTGTGTGGTGTGGTGACGTTGTGGGTGGTGTGGTGATGTTGTGGGTGGTGTGGTGATGTTGTGTGGTGTGGTGTGTTGACCTTGTGGGTGGTGTGGTGACGTTGTGTGTGGTGTGGTGACGTGGTGTGGTGTGTTGACGTTGTGGGTGGTGTGGTGACGTTGTGGGTGGTGTGGTGATGTTGTGGGTGGTGTGGTGTCGTGGTGTGGTGTGGTGTGTTGACCTTGTGGGTGGTGTGGTGACGTTGTGGGTGGTGTGGTGATGTATATGGTGTGGTGACGTTGTGTGTGTTGCGGTGACATTGTGTGTGGTGTGGTGATGTATATGGTGTGGTGACATTGTGTGTGATGTGGTAAAGTGTGGTGTGATGTGGTGAGGTGAGGTGTGGTGAGGTGTGGTGAGGTGTGGTAAGGTATGGTGAGGTGAACGTGAGGTAGGGTGAGGTGAGGTGAGATGAGGTGTGGTGAGCTGTGGTGTGGTGAGGTGAGCTGTGGTAAGGTGAGATGTGGTAAGGTGTGGTGTGGTGAGGTAAGGTGATGTGACCTGTGGTGTGGTGAGGTGAGGTGTGGTGAGGTGTGGTGAGGTGAGCTAAGATATAGTGTGGTGTGGTGAGTTGTGGTGAGTTGAGGTGAGGTGAGGTGTTTTGAGTTGAGGTGTGGTGAGGTGTGGTAAGGTAAGTTGTGGTAAGGTGAGGTGTGGTGAGGTGTGGTGTAGTGACATAAGGTGTGGTGTGGTGTGGTAAGGTGTGGTGAGGTGAGCTGTGGTGCCGTGAGGTGTGGTAAGTTGTGGTGAAGTGAGTTGAGGTGAGTTGAGGTGAGGTGAGGTGTGGTGAGGTGAGGTGAGGTGTGGTAAGGTGTGGTAAGGTGAGGTGAGGTGAGTTGAAGTGTGGTGAGGTGAGGTGTGGTAAGGTGTGGTAAGTTGTGGTGAAGTGAGTTGTGGTGAGTTGAGGTGTTGTGTGGTGTGGTGTGGTGAGGTTAGGTGTGGTGAGGTGAGGTGAGGTGTGGTGAGGTGAGGTGAGTTGAGTTGAGGTGTGGTGAGGTGAGGTGAGTTGAGGTGTGGTGAGGTGAGGTGTGGTGAGTTGAGGTGAGGTGAGGTGTGGTAAGGTGTGGTAAGGTGAGGTGTTGTGTGGTGTGGTGTGGTGAGGTGAGGTGTGGTGAGGTGAGGTGTGGTGAGTTGAGGTGAGGTGAGGTGTGGTAAGGTGTGGTAAGGTGAGGTGTTGTGTGGTGTGGTGTGGTGAGTTGAGGTGTGGTAAGGTGAAATGTGGTAAGGTGTGGTGTGGTGAGGTAAGGTGATGTGACCTGTGGTGTGGTGAGGTGAGGTGTGGTGAGGTGTGGTGAGGTGAGCTAAGATATAGTGTGGTGTGGTGAGTTGTGGAGAGTTGAGGTGAGGTGAGGTGTTTTGAGTTGAGGTGTGGTGAGGTGTGGTAAGGTAAGTTGTGGTAAGGTGAGGTGTGGTGAGGTGAGGTGTGGTGAGGTGTGGTGTAGTGACATAAGGTGTGGTGTGGTGTGGTAAGGTGTGGTGAGGTGAGCTGTGGTGCCGTGAGGTGTGGTAAGTTGTGGTGAAGTGAGTTGAGGTGAGTTGAGGTGAGGTGTGGTGAGGTGAGGTGAGGTGAGGTGTGGTAAGGTGTGGTGAGGTGAGTTGAGGTGTGGTGAGGTGAGGTGTGGTAAGGTGTGGTATAAAGTTGTGGTGAAGTGAGTTGTGGTGAGTTGAGGTGTTGTGTGGTGTGGTGTGGTGAGGTTAGGTGTGGTGAGGTGAGGTGAGGTGTGGTGAGGTGAGGTGTGGTGAGGTGAGTTGAGGTGTGGTGAGGTGAGGTGAGTTGAGGTGTGGTGAGGTGAGGTGTGGTGAGGTGTGGTGAGGTGAGGTGTGGTGAGGTGAGGTGTGGTGAGTTGAGGTGAAGTGTGGTAAGGTGTGGTAAGGTGAGGTGTTGTGTGGTGTGGTGAGGTGAGGTGTGGTGAGGTGAGGTGTGGTGAGGTGAGGTGTGGTGAGTTGAGGTGAGGTGAGGTGTGGTAAGGTGTGGTAAGGTGAGGTGTTGTGTGGTGTGGTGTGGTGAGGTGAGGTGATGTGTGGTGAGATGAGGTGAGCTGAGGTGAGCTGTGGTGAGCTGTGGTGTCGTGTGGTAAGGTGAGATGTGGTGAGCTGAACTGTGGTGAGATGAGGTGAGTTGTAGTGGTGTGGGGTGAGGTGTGGTGAGGTATGTTGAGGTGAGGTGAGGTGTGGTAAGGTATGGTGAGGTGAACGTGAAGTAGGGTGAGGTGAGGTGAGGTGAGATGAGGTGAGCTGTGGTGAGGTGAGCTGTGGTGTGGCGAGGTGAGGTGTGGTGAGTGGTGGTGAGGTGAGATAAGGTAGGGTGTGGTGAGGTGAGATGTGGTGAGAGGAGGTGTGGTGTGGTGTTGTGAGGTGAATTGAGGTGTGGTGTAGTGGGGTGAGTTGAATGTGGCTAGGTGTGGTGAGGTATGGTGAGGTGAGGTGTAGTGGGGTAAGTGAGGTCAGGTGAGGTGTGGAGAAGTGAGGTGTGGTGTGGTGAGGTAAGGTAAGGTAAGGTGTGGTGTGGTGTGATGTGGTTAGGTGAGGTGTGGAAAGGTAAGGTGAGGTGTGGTGTGATGTGGTTAGGTGAGGTGTGGTGTGGAAAGATAAGGTGAGAAAATGTGAGGTGAGGTGAGGTGTTGTGTAGTGAGGTGTTAGTGGATTTAATTTCCACTGAATGATGTTAACCGTAAGGATGTATTTTCTAAATATAATAATAAGGTAAAATTAACACATTTACAGACCTGTGAAGGCCACCTTGCAGAAGAGAAACTTTTTCAGGCAATAAAATATTTTCAGTTTGGAAAAACACCAGGGCTTGACAGTATACCAGTAGAATAAAATAAAATGGTAAATAATGGTTACGTCAAAGAAAGTATTGAGCTTTTAAGAGCAGTAAAACAAGGCTGTATGTTGTCTCCCTATCTATTTATTATGGCCATTGAAATGCTAGCAATTTTTTTGGGGGGAATTTGAAATGCAGGGGATAAAAACAAAAGTGCCAATGTATGCCGATGACTCAAGTTCGCAATCTGGATCCCTGCACAGTCTCATTGAAGATCAGTTTTCTAGCCTCTCTGCACTAAAACCTAATTATGAAGTGTACCATATTACGTATTGGATTGTTAAAAACACAGTGTTTACACTACCTTGTAGTTTACCAATAAAATGGGCAGATGGTGACGTAGTATTCATATGGTATTCATATCTCCAAAAATATAAATGAACTTACCACAATCAATTTGAATAGAACGTTTGCCAAAATAGAAATGATTCTGCAACCATGGAGAGGTAGATACTTGTCTAATTATGGAAAAATTATATTGATTAACTTTTGGTCCTATCACAGTTTACTTACTTACTAATGGCGCTGCCTACTCCAGACAACTCGTTTTTTAAATCATATGAGCAAACAGATTTCATTTTATTTGGAATGCTAAGCCAGACAAAATTAAACATGCCTATTTATATAATGAATATGTGTTTGGTGAGCTAAAATGATTCAATATTAAAGCTTTAAACCTCTCACTAAAAACATCACTCGCACATAAGTTATACTTAAACCCCAAATGGTTCTCCAGTAGATTATTAAGAAAGGCTCATCCTTTTTTCCAAAATAGCCTTCATACAGATTACAACTTCTCATTTCCGACCAATTGAAAATGAAATGTTGTTGAAAGTATGTCCCTTTCTTAAACAAGCCATACAAATCTGGTTACAATTTCAGTTCTATCCTCCAGAAAATATAGAAAAAATATGAAAACAAATATTATGCTTAAACTCAAAAACTCATTTTTCAACCATTCCACACATTTTTTGTTAACAAACTATAGCAAGTCGGTTAGGACATCTACTTTGTGCATGACACAGGTAATTTTCCAACAATTGTTTACAGACAGATTATTTCACTTATATCACTTATATCACTGTATCACAATTCTAGTGTGTCAGAAGTTTACATACACTAAGTTGACTGCGCCTTTAAACAGTTTGGAAAATTCCAGAAAATGATGTCATGGCTTTAGAAGCTTCAGATAGGCTAATTGGCATCATTTGAGTCAATTAGAGGTGTACCTGTGGATGTATTTCAAGGCCTACCTTCAAACTCAGTGCCTCTTTGCTTGACATCATGGGAAAACCAAAAGAAATCAGCCAAGACCTCAGAAATAAAATTGTAGACCACAAGTCTGGTTCATCCTTGGGAGCAATTTCCAAACACCTGAAGGTACCACGTTCATCTGTACAAACAATAGCACGTGAGTATAAACACCATGGGACCATGCAGCTGTCATAACACTCAGGAAGGAGACGCATTCTGTCTCCTAGAGATGAACGTACTTTGGTGTGAAAAGTGCAAATCAATCCCAGAACAACAGCAAAGGACCTTGTGAAGATGCTGGAGGAAACAAGTACAAAAGTATCTATATCCACAGTAAACGAGTCCTATATCGACATAACCTGAAAGGCCGCTCAGCAAGGAAGAAGCCACTGCTCCAAAACTGCCATAAAAAAGTCACACTACGGTTTGCAACTGCACATGGGGACAAAGATTGTACTTTTTGGAGAAATGTCCTCTGGTCTGGTGAAACAAAAATAGAACTGTTTGGTCATAATGAGCATCGTTATGTTTGGAGGAAAAAGGGGGAGGCTTGCAAGCCGAAGAACACCATCCCAACCGTGAAGCACGGAGGTGGCAGCATCATGTTGTGGGGGTGCTTTGCTGCAGGAGGGACTAGTGCACAACACAAACTAGATGGCTTAATGAGGAAGGAAAATTATGTGGATATATTGAAGCAACATCTCAAGACATCAGTCAGGAAGTTAAAGCTTGGTCGCAAATGGGTCTTTCAAATGGACAATGACCCCAAGCATACTTCCAAAGTTGTGGCAAAATGGCTTAAGGACAACAAAGTCAAGGTATTGTAGTGGCCATCACAACCCCCTGACCTCAATCCTATAGAGCATTTGTGGGTAGAACTAAAAAAGCGTGTGCGAGCAAGGAGACCTACAATCCTGATTCAGTTACACCAGCTCTGTCAGGAGGAATGGGCCAAACTTCACCCAATTTATTATGGGAAGCTTGTGGAAGGCTACCGGAAACGTTTTACCCAAGTTAAACAATTTTAAGGTAATGCTACCAAATACTAATTGAGTGTATGTAAACTTCTGACCCGCTGGGAATGTGATGAAAGAAATAAAAGCTCAAATAAATAATTTTCTCTACTATTATTCTGACATTTTGCATTCTTAAAATAAAGTGGTGATCCTAACTGACCTAAGACAGGGAATTTTTACTAGGATTAAATGTGAAAAACTGAGTTTAAATGTATTTGGCTAGGGTGTATGTAGTCTTCCGACTTCAACTGTATACCAGTATAATTTGAGGACAAAAATGTTGACAGCTGTGCCATACAGGTTGCAAAATAAATAGGAATAGATTTTCGATGTACCGATTGCATGGCACATGGTTTATGAACTGATACAAAAAACTACACTTGATTCAACACTTTAAGTTTTTCAATTTAAATTATTATACAACATTCTTATCACCAACAGAATGCCATATACAGTGCATTCGGAAAGTATTCAGACCCCTTGACTTTTTCCACATTTTGTTGGAAAAAGTCAGCCTTTTTCTAAAATGTATTAAATTGTTTATTTCCCTCATCAATCTACACACAATACCCCATAGTGACATCACAATACCCCATAGTGACTGAGCCAAAACAGTTTTTTTTTACATTTTTGTACATTTCTTAAAAATAGAAAACAGAAAAATCACATTTACATGTAACATTTACAGAAGTATTCAGATCCTTTACTCAGTACTTTGTTGAAGCACCTTGGGCAGCGATTACAGCCTTGAGTGTTCTTGGGTAGGATCCGACATGCTTGGCACACCTGTATTAGGGGAGTTTATCCCATTCTTCTCAGCAGATCTTCTCAAGCTCTGTCAGGTTGGAGGGGGAGCGTCGCTGCACAGCTATTTTTGGGCTGTCATGTGCCTTTAACTGAGGAGTGGCTTCCGTCTGGCCACTCTAACGTAAAGGCATGATTGGTGGAGTACTGTAGAGATGGTTGTCCTTCTGGAAGGTTCTCCCATCTCCACAGAGAAACTCTGGAGCTCTGTCAGAGTGACCATCGGGTTCTTGGTCACCTCTCCCCCGATTACTCAGATTTGCCGGGCAGCCAGCTCTAGGAAGAGTCTTGTTGGTTCCAAACTTATTTTCCATTTATGAATGATGGAGGCCATTGTGTTCTTGGGGACCTTCAGTGCTGCAGACCTTTTTTGGTACCCTTCCCCAGATTTGTTCCTCAAAACAATCCTGTCTTGGAGCTTTACGGACAATTCCTTTGACATCATGGCTTGGTTTTTGCTCTGACATGCACTGTCAACAACGGGACCTTATATAGCCAGGAGTCAGCCTTAACAAATCATATCCAATCAATTGAATTTACCGCAGGTGGACTCCAATCAAGTAGCAGAAAGTATCTCAAGGATGATTAACGGAAACAAGATACACCGAATCTTATAGCAAAGGGTTCTAATACTTATGTAAATAAGGTATTTATGTTTATAATTTTTTATGCATTTCCCCAAAAATCTAAAATGAATGTTTTAGCTTTGTCATTGTGAGGTATTGTGTGTAGACTGATGAGGATTTGTATTTATTGAGTCCATTTTATAATAAGGCTGTAACGTAACAAAATGTGGAAAAAGGGAAGGGGTCTGAATACTTTCCGAATGCACTGTATATGGGGCATACAACAATCTCAGCTCTGTAGATTTTGCTGCGAAGAGACAGAATCACTACATAATTCGTTCTTGTATTGCCCTTATGTAGCTTGTTTTTGGTCACAGGTTCAGGAATGGTAAAAAAAAATCACAACATTCACTTAAATCTAACTGTATGAATAGCAGTGTTCGGCAATTTCGAAAGCCATAGTCAGTCAAAAAAATTATATAATAATACTGGTAGGAAAGGTTTTCATCTTTAGCTCACAATCTGTGGATACTATTGGTTTAGAAAGGTTCAACATGTATGTTAAACATCACAGCACAATGGAAAAATGTTTGGCACATGGAAACCAAACGAGCGTGGGCCATGGGGATAGGTGGGATGGACTGAGAGTGGCTGAAGGGTGGGATTAAAGAGCTTATGTTCTGTCATGTGTAATTGCTATGTGATTGCTTTATATAAAAGTACCATGTATGTAAAATGCGTATGTAAAATGTAAATATAAAATGTACATGTAAAATGGATATATAAAATGTACATGTAAAATGTATATATAAAATGTACATGTAAAATGTATATATAAAATGTACATGTAAAATAGATATATAAAATGTACATGTAAAATTGATATGTAAAAGTATGTACAGTAGATGTAGCAGAAAGGCTGTTAACTTAACTTTGTTACTGGTTGCTAAATGTTAACCCAAAAGCTGAACCTGAGACAGATTTCTAGACGATGTGCCGTAAGATATATTTCAAAGAGTTTACACAAGATCTGAGATTTTTAGAAGGATTAAAACATGTTATGTGTATTAATGTTAATGGATTGTCATGATGATGTCCAGATTGTGCCAAATATAGACAGATCGTTTTTTTTTGTCTCAATACTGTCACAGGCCGGCTCATAGCCTGTGACAAAAATGAGGGGACACGAACAACAGGTATAGGCCAATTAAAACGGTTCTTTATTCTAAACCAAAACTATTAACTTTAAACTAAGAAAAAGGAATGAGGTGTGGAAGTATCATAATGTAAGGTGTATGTAAAGTGCAGGGATGCGTGAATCTGTGTGTGTGAACATGACTGAGTGAAAACTATGCAAAACTACAAAGGAACAAACAAAACAGGATCATACCTGGAGGAGCAGAGAGAGAGAGAGAGAGAGAAGTGATTAGTGAAGCAAGTTTAAATACCCTGAGCCCAGGTGGCTCCAATCACTAGCGACCCTCCTCTGCCTGCAGGAGGAACCACCCCTACAATGCAGAGGAGGAGCCGTGACAATACTGTGATACAGTTCACTAAAATCTGTGAAGGCCAAATGTAATCCACCATCATTGATGCAATTCAAGACCTTAGCCTTGAATCTGCGTCCCAAAATATAGTGCACTACTTTTGACCCCTAGTGGGAATAGGGTACCATTTGGAACTCACCCCATGATCATTTAAAAAAAAATATTGCCACATACAAGGCGCAATGAAATGATTCATTATACATTTTTTTAAAGTGTCAGCCATAGTAGTATGTCGCCTCTGGAGCAAATTACAGTTAAGTGCCTTGCTCAAGGGCACATTGACAAATTTTCACCTTGTCCGCTCAGCTATTCAAACCAGCGACCTTTCGGTTACTGGCCCAACGCTCTAACCGCTAGGCTACCTGACACCCTGTTATATGTGAATGCCAACTGTAATTCCAATCTTTAGACTTTAAAAAAAAAGAAGATGTATGCCCACAGGGGAAGGAGATTTACATGATTGTTCTGTGGAGTCAGACGTGCTCCTAGGTCTACCTTTGTTGATTCACATTCTGTTCATAGTTTTTCATGCCTTAGAGCATAGAGTAGGATGCAGTTGCCTCTAGGTACTGATCTTGGGTGAGTTTTGCGTTTCCTCCACTTAAGGTTAGGATTGGGGGGGTCCAGTATGAAAAAGTATGAAAAATGTATGCACTCACTACTGTAAATTTCTCCTGATAAAATGTATAAATATAAGTTTCTAATTGACTAAAATGTATAAATAGGAGGGGAAGCTAACCCTAGATTTGTACCTAGGGGATACTTCACCTAGGAGCCATTTGAGCAATTGTCCATGTATGCTAACAGCAGACAACCAATCTGTTCAGAACAACACAGATACTGTACAGATACATTTCAACCATAAAGAATACTGTCCATAGTCCAGGATCTATTGAAGGTCAAGTCAGCAGGTCCACAGGGTCATATAATGAGTATTGTGGCTGTCATCCAGACAAAATGGAAGCTAATGTTTGGTCTCTCCACAGACATGAATCCCTCTTCATTACCGTTGTACTTTGTTTGTTGTGGGTTGTGTGTGTCACCAGAGAATATATATAGCCCAATCCCTGCACGAACACATTCTCTCTCTCTCTCTCTCTCTCTCTCTCTCTCTCTCTCTCTCTCTCTCTCTCTCTCTCTCTCTCTCTCTCTCTCTCTCTCTCTCTCTCTCTCTCTGTCTCTGTCTCTGTCTCTCTCTCTCTCTCTCTCTCTGTGTGTGTCTGAGTTATTTTGGGCACAGAGTTGTTTGTTTTACCAACTCACTTCAGTGTGATGAAGCCGTGAAGGTCTCTCGCTTTACTCCCCTAGCTCTGTGAAACATGAGTACCTGCCTGTCAGCAGTCCACACAGAGGAGGATTTACAACATACTGAGGCCACATTACATCCACCTCTCTCGTGGGAACTTCGGGAACTTTCAATAAATTCCCTGGTTTTCCTGAAATCCCAGTTGGAGGATTCCCAGATTCAGGAGGGAATAAGTAGGAAATCCTGAATCCTCCAACACAGATTTCTTGAAAACCAGGGAATTTAATTTAGCGACTCTAACTCTAACGAAGGTCGTTAGCATTAAGTTAATGAGTGTTTGGGGCCTGTAGCCCAGTAGTAATCTGACTGTTATGAAGTTGGACAGCGATCGTAATCAAAGTTTAACCGCCACATGTTATGGACGTGTTTCTGCCTTCATCAAACCCCACAGAGTCAAACTACAGTGACCTCAAATGTAACTATGCCTCCCAGTTATCATGTTTGACATGGTCCGTGTCACAAATGGCATCCTATTCCCTGGAACCCTATAGGCCCTGGTCAAAAGTAGTGAACTATATAGCCTATTCCCTGGAACCCTATAGGCCCTGGTCAAAAGTAGTGAACTATATAGCCTTTTCCCTGGAACCCTATAGGCCCTGGTCAAAAGTAGTGAACTATATAGCCTATTCCCTGGAACCCTATAGGCCCTGGTCAAAAGTAGTGGCCTATATAGCCTTTTCCCTGGAACCCTATAGGCCCTGGTCAAAAGTAGTGGACTATATAGCCTATTCCCTGGAACCCTATAGGCCCTGGTCAAAAGTAGTGGACTATATAGCTTATTCCCTGGAACCCTATAGGCCCTGGTCAAAAGTAGTGGACTATATAGCCTATTCCCTGGAACCCTATAGGCCCTGGTTAAAAGTAGTGAAGTATATAAAGAATTGGGTGGCAGTTGGGACTCATCCCATGGATTATAATAATAATTGTTGGCTTTCCATCTGTAACCACTTGTTATTGTACGGGTTCCTCAATGAAGCCCTGCAAGTCTCAACCGTGGCTGCTCTGCCAAGGAGACAGCTCCAGTGACCACAATGACCCCTACTAATAGTGTTTTTTTTGGTGATTTTCTCTGTGTGTGTGTGTGCTTGTGTGCGTGTACGCGTGAGCGTGTGCGTGTGCGCGTGTGTGTGCGTGTGTGTGTGTGTGTGTGTGTGTGTGTGTGTTCGTGCGTGCGTGCGTGCGTGTGTGTGTGTGTGTGCCTGTGCGCGTGCCTGTGCCTGTGCGCGCGCGCGCGCGTGCGTGCGTGCGTGCGTGTGTGTGTGTGCGCGTGCGTGCGTGCGTGTGTGTGTGTGTGTGTGTATATGACCCCTGCTGATAGTCGTTTTGCTAATGAGGTACTGCAAAGCACCCTGAGGACAGGACCCAACTCCACAGGACTGTTTCTTTCACCAACTCGTATCAGAGCTGGTAATGGCTGCCGTTTTACAGGCTCCTAACCAACCGGGCTGTTCTGTTTGTTTTTTCGCATTGTTTGTAACTTATTTTGTACATAATGTTGCTGCTAACGTCTATTATGAGGCATAGTCACTTTAATAACTCTACCTACATGTACATATTACCTCAATTACCTCGACTAACCGGTGCCCCCCCGCACATTGACTCTGTACCGGTACCCCCGTATATATAGCCTCACCATTGTTATTTTACTGCTGCTCTTTAATTATTTGTAACTTAAAAAAAAAAAACATTTTGGGGGGGTATTTTTCTTAAAACTGTATTGTTGGTTAAGGGCTTGTAAGTAAGTATTTCACTGTAAGGTCTACACCTGTTGTATTCGGCGCATGTGACAATTTGATTTGATTTGATAATAAGTCACATTTTGGGCTCTGTCATTAAAGGGATATGCTGGGATTCAAATAACAACAAAGTGGTCACCCTCTTACTTTTTGGTCAACAGCTGGGGGGTATTGTAAATGTTTTCTCAGTTAGTGCAACAGAAACTAAATTGCCTTGGAAATAACAAGGTACAGCCTCTTCTCCAATGTGACTGTCATAATTAAGGTGACTGATTTTACAATAACACGACTGATTTCATATTCACACGACTGATTTCATAATCACACGACTGATTTCATAATCACATGACTGATTTTACAATAACACGACTGATTTCATAATCACACGACTGATTTCATAATCACATGACTGATTTCATAATAACCCGACTGATTTCATAATCACATGACTGATTTCATAATAACCCGATTGATTTCATAATCACATGACTGATTTCATAATAACACGACTGTGTTTTCTATTCTGTTTATGATTTAGCATTAAGGCTAGAAATAGTAACCATCAAAATTCAGCGGACACATTGTAAATCTTTAAAAGTTTTATCAGATGGTACCATTTTCACAGAAAATCATAGAGCAGCAGGCATTTTCGATAAAAGGGATATTGAAAGGCGATGGCCCGATAACAACAGGCATGTTCCATGTTTGACAACCAGGTATTTTCGATAAAAGGGATATTGAAAGGCGATGGCCCCATAACAACAGGCATGTTCCATGTTTGACAACCAGGTATTTTCTATAAAAGGGATATTGAAAGGCGATGGCCCCATAACAACAGGCATGTTCCATGTTTGACAACCAGGTATTTTCTATAAAAGGGATATTGAAAGGCGATGGCCCCATAACAACAGGCATGTTCCATGTTTGACAACCAGGTATTTTCTATAAAAGGGATATTGAAAGGCGATGGCCCCATAACAACAGGCATGTTCCATGTTTGACAACCAGGTATTTTCTATAAAAGGGATATTGAAAGGCGATGGCCCCATAACAACAGGCATGTTCCATGTTTGACAACCAGGTATTTTCTATAAAAGGGATATTGAAAGGTGATGGCCCCATAACAACAGGCATGTTCCATGTTTGACAACCAGGTATTTTCTATAAAAGGGATATTGAAAGGCGATGGCCCCATAACAACAGGCATGTTCCATGTTTGACAACCAGGTATTTTCTATAAAAGGGATATTGAAAGGTGATGGCCCCATAACAACAGGCATGTTCCATGTTTGACAACCAGGTATTTTCTATAAAAGGGATATTGAAAGGTGATGGCCCCATAACAACAGGCCTAGTCTCAGAGGAATGCTCCTTAGAGTAAGATGCTGATGACAGGTGCCCTATGCTGGGCAGCTGGCATCGAAGCCCCCCATAGGTTAATCGGCAATGAGGTAGCATTATGACACTACTACATAGATACATGCTATGCTGATGAGGTAACATTATGACACTACTATATAGACACATGCTATGCTAATGAGGTAACATTATGACACTACTATATAGACACATGCTATGCTGATGAGGTAACATTATGACACTACTATATAGACACATGCTATGCTAATGAGGTAACATTACGACACTACTATATAGACAAATGCTATGCTAATGAGGTAACATTACGACACTACTATATAGACACATGCTATGCTAATGAGGTATTATTATGACACTGGCATATATAGACACCTGCTATGCTGATGAGGTAACATTATGCTGATGAGGTAACATTACGACACTACTATATAGAAAAATGCTATGCTAATGAGGTAACATTATGCTGATGAGGTAACATTATGACACTACTATATAGACACCTGCAATGCTGATGAGGTAACATTACGACACTACTATATAGACACATGCTATGCTGATGAGGTAACATTATGACACTATCATATATACCTGCTATGCTGATGAGGTAACACTATGACACTGGCATATATAGACACCTGCTATGCTGATGAGGTAACATTATGCTGATGAGGTAACATTACGACACTACTATATAGAAAAATGCTATGCTAATGAGGTAACATTATGCTGATGAGGTAACATTACGACACTACTATATAGACACATGCTATGCTGATGAGGTAACATTATGACACTATCATATATACCTGCTATGCTGATGAGGTAACACTATGACACTGGCATATATAGACACCTGCTATGCTGATGAGGTAACATTATGCTGATGAGGTAACATTACGACACTACTATATAGAAAAATGCTATACTAATGAGGTAACATTATGCTGATGAGGTAACATTACGACACTACTATATAGACACATGCTATGCTAATGAGGTATTATTATGACACTGGCATATATAGACACCTGCTATGCTGATGAGTTAACATTATGCTGATGAGGTAACATTACGACACTACTATATAGAAAAATGCTATGCTAATGAGGTAACATTATGCTGATGAGGTAACATTATGACACTACTATATAGACACCTGCAATGCTGATGAGGTAACATTACGACACTACTATATAGATACATGCTATGCTGATGAGGTAACACTATGACACTACTATATAGACACATGCTCTGCTGATGAGGTAACATTACGACACTACTATATAGACACATGCTATGCTAATGAGGTATTATTATGACACTGGCATATATAGACACCTGCTATGCTGATGAGGTAACATTATGCTGATGAGGTAACATTACGACACTACTATATAGAAAAATGCTATGCTAATGAGGTAACATTATGCTGATGAGGTAACATTATGACACTACTATATAGACACCTGCAATGCTGATGAGGTAACATTACGACACTACTATATAGATACATGCTATGCTGATGAGGTAACACTATGACACTACTATATAGACACATGCTCTGCTGATGAGGTAACATTATGACACTACTATATAGACACATGCTCTGCTGATGAGGTAACATTATGACACTACTATATAGACACATGCTATGCTAATGAGGTAACATTATGCTGATGAGGTAACATTATGACACTACTATATAGACACCTGCAATGCTGATGAGGTAACATTACGACACTACTATATAGATACATGCTATGCTGATGAGGTAACACTATGACACTACTATATAGACACATGCTCTGCTGATGAGGTAACATTATGACACTACTATATAGACACCTGCTATGCTGATGAGGTAACATTATGCTGATGAGGTAACATTACGACACTACTATATAGAAAAATGCTATGCTAATGAGGTAACATTATGCTGATGAGGTAACATTATGACACTACTATATAGACACCTGCAATGCTGATGAGGTAACATTACGACACTACTATATAGATACATGCTATGCTGATGAGGTAACACTATGACACTACTATATAGACACATGCTCTGCTGATGAGGTAACATTATGACACTACTATATAGACACATGCTCTGCTGATGAGGTAACACTATGACACTACTATATAGACACATGCTCTGCTGATGAGGTAACATTATGACACTACTATATAGACACATGCTCTGCTGATGAGGTAACATTATGACACTACTATATAGACACATGCTCTGCTGATGAGGTAACATTATGACACTACTATATAGACACATGCTCTGCTGATGAGGTAACATTATGACACTACTATATAGACACATGCTATGCTGATGAGGTAACACTATGACACTACTATATAGACACATGCTCTGCTGATGAGGTAACACTATGACACTACTATATAGACACATGCTATGCTGATGAGGTAACATTATGCTGATGAGGTAACATTATGACACTATCATAAATACCTGCTGTGGTGATGAGGTAACATTATGACACTATCATATATACCTGCTGTGGTGATGAGGTAACATCATGACACTATCATAAATACCTGCTGTGGTGATGAGGTAACATCATGACACTACTATATAGACACATGCTCTGCTGATGAGGTAACATTATGCTGATGAGGTAACATTATGCTGATGAGGTATTATTATGACCCTACTATATAGACACATGCTGTACACAAAAACAAGATCCCACAAACAACAGGTGGGAAAAGGCTGCCTAAATATTATCCCCAATCAGAGACAACGATAGACGTCTGCCTCTGATTGGGAACCATACCAGGCCAACATAGAAACGAAAAACTAGAATGCCCACCCTAATCACACCCTGACCTAACCAAATAGAGAAATAAAAGGATCTCTAAGGTCAGGGCGTGACACTACTATATAGATACATGCTTTGCTGATGAGGTAACATTACGACACTACTATATAGACACGCTATGCTGATGAGGTATCATTATGCTGATCAGGTAACATTATGCTGATGAGGTAACATTGTGCTGATGAGTGAGATTGGAAGCGATGTGAATTAAATGAGTTTACTAGATGAATGGAAAGTGACGATCCATTCAGAACCAGCCGTCCTGATTGAACTATTGTTAACTTCATTATCCAGATTTAATACAAACAATATTATTTCAACCTAGCTAGGAAGCATGTCTGAAATCACTGGAGTATCCAAGAAGGGTTCATTTCTTTCACACTGTTAACACACAGTACATGAATGAGAGTGCATTGTTTTTGACTTATACCAGAAACCTGGCTGGAGGTTTTGACTGAATAGGGCCTGAAGTATTTTAAGTTTATAAACATAATGTAAAAGTACTAAAATGCTGTAAATTGTAGTTTCATTTCAATGTTATACAACTGAAATGTTTTGTTTATGCTGGTGCAGTTTTGAAAAGGATTATGTCAAGCAACAGGATGGAAAATGTCAGCTGATGCCAGACAGACAGGATATCAAGACTTTCTCTCCAGGTTGGAGTATAATTCCAGGGTGCTTTCTAAAAGACAGACAGACAGACAGACAGACAGACAGACAGACAGACAGACAGAGCGAGACACAGACAGACAGACAGACAGACAGACAGACAGACAGACAGACAGACAGACAGACAGACAGACAGACAGACAGACAGACAGACAGACAGACAGACAGACATAGACACAGAGACAGACAAAGAGACAGGCAGGCAGGCAGACAGACAGACAGACAGACAGACAGACAGACAGACAGACAGACAGACAGACAGACAGACAGACAGACAGACAGAGCGAGACACAGACAGACAGAGCGAGACACAGACAGACAGACAGACAGACAGACAGACAGACAGACAGACAGACAGACAGACAGACAGACAGACAGACAGACAGACAGACAGACAGACAGACAGACAGACAGACAGACAGACAGACAGAGAGAGAGACATAGACACAGAGACAGACAAAGGGACAGGCAGGCAGACAGACAGACAGACAGACAGACAGACAGACAGACAGACAGACAGACAGACAGACAGACAGACAGACAGACAGACAGACAGACAGACAGACAGACAGAGCGAGACACAGACAGACAGAGCGAGACACAGACAGACAGACAGACAGACAGACAGACAGACAGACAGAGCGAGACACAGACAGACAGAGCGAGACACAGACAGACAGACAGACAGACAGACAGACAGACAGACAGACAGACAGACAGACAGACAGACAGACAGACAGACAGAGAGAGAGAGAGAGACATAGACACAGAGACAGACAAAGAGACAGACAGGCAGACAGACAGAGCGAGACACAGACAGAGAGACAGACAAAGAGACAGACAAAGAGACAGACAGACAGACAGACAGACAGACAGACAGACAGACAGACAGACAGACATAGACACAGAGACAGACAAAGAGACAGACAGGCTCCATTCAACCCCTCCCATCTATCTCTCAACATCATCCATTTCGGATTTCGATTTGCCATATATTTGTCAACTGTGCTGTGATGCTTCACAAAATAATTGAACCTTCCTATTATCATAGCTTCTACAGATTGTAAATTAAAAAGATATTTTTTGGCTAAAATAATAATTATATTATTGATTGATTGACTATGGCTGTTCAAATCACCCAGTATTGTTATCTGTAGCGTTAGTTCTAGGCAAATGTATCAGCAAAGTTAGTGGTAGTGGGGGGTGGGTGGTAAGGGAGTCGGAGGCACTGTGAGAGTTTTTTGAGATAGTCTTCAAAGAGGTAGGGTTTCTGACGTTTTTCAAAAGATGGGCAGGGACTCCACTGTCCTGACTTTAGGGGAAACCACCATTTAGGTGCCAGAACAGAGAAGAGCTTTGACTGCGCTGAGCGGGAGCTGCCCTCCCGTAGGGGTGGGAGACCAGAGGTGGCTGAACGGAGTGCTCCGGTTGAGATGTAGGGTTTGAACATAGTCTGAAGGTAAGCAGGTGCAGTTGCCCTTGTCGCTCTGTTGTCAAGCACCAGGGTCTTGAAGATGCTGCAAGCTTCGACTGGAAGCCGGTGGAATGAGTGGAGAACTAGGGTGACATGAGAGAACTTAGGAAGACTTTCTGTGTGAGCAAAGGTCGGACTCTATGGATGTGGTAGAGCATGAACCTGCAAAGGCGAGTCACTGTTTTGATGTTTGCAGAGAACGACAGGGTGTTGTCCTAGGTCATACCAAGATCACTCTGGGGGGACGGGACACTGTGGAGTTGTTACTGTGATGGAGAGGTCTTGGACAGGGCAGGCCTTTTCCGGGAGGAAGAACAGCTCTGTTTTGTCGAGGCTGAGCTGGAGGTGATGAGCTTTCCAGGGATGTGTGTTGCAGCCTGGTTGTCAGAACGGGGGAAGAAGAAGAGTAGTTGAGTGTAATCTGCACAGCAATGAAAGGATAGACCATGTGAGGATATGACAGAGCCGAGTGACTTTGTGTAAAGAGAAAAGAGGAGATGGCCTAGAACCGAGCTCTGAGGGACACAAATAGTGAGAGCACGTGGTGCATATACAGATCCTCTCCACACCACCTGGTAGGAGCGACCTGCGAGTTAGGATGCAATCCAGGAGTGTGCAGAGCCTGAGACGCCCAGCCCTGAGAGGGTGGAGAGGAGGCAGAGCCTGTGACGCCCAGCCCTGAGAGGGTGGAGAGGAGGCAGAGCCTGAGACATCCAGCCCTGAGAGGGTGGAGAGGAGGCAGAGCCTGAGACGCCCAGCCCTGAGAGGGTGGAGAGGAGGCAGAGCCTGAGACATCCAGCCCTGAGAGGGTGGAGAGGAGGCAGAGAGACACCCAGCCCTGAGAGGGTGGAGAGGAGGCAGATCCTGAGACGTCCAGCCCTGATAGGGTGGAGAGGAGGCAGAGCCTGTGACGCCCAGCCCTGAGAGGGTAGAGAGGAGACAGAGCCTGAGACACCCAGCCCTGAGAGGGTGGAGAGGAGGCAGAGCCTGAGACACCCAGCCCTGAGAGGGTAGAGAGGAGGCAGATCCTGAGACGCCCCGCCCTGAGAGGGTAGAGAGGAGGCAGAGCCTGAGACACCCAGCCCTGAGAGGGTAGAGAGGAGACAGAGCCTGAGACACCCAGCCCTGAGAGGGTGGAGAGGAGGCAGAGCCTGAGACGCCCAGCCCTGAGAGGGTGGAGAGGAGGCAGAGCCTGAGACACCCAGCCCTGAGAGGGTGGAGAGGAGACAGAGCCTGAGACGCCCAGCCCTGAGAGGGTAGAGAGGAGGCAGAGCCTGTGACGCCCAGCCCTGAGAGGGTGGAGAGGAGGCAGAGCCTGAGACACCCAGCCCTGAGAGGGTGGAGAGGAGGCAGAGCCTGAGACGTCCAGCCCTGAGAGGGTAGAGAGGAGGCAGAGCCTGAGACTCCCAGCCCTGAGAGGGTAGAGAGGAGGCAGAGCCTGAGACTCCCAGCCCTGAGAGGGTGGAGAGGAGGCAGAGCCTGTGACGCCCAGCCCTGAGAGGGTAGAGAGGAGGCAGAGTCTGAGACTCCCAGCCCTGAGAGGGTAGAGAGGAGGCAGAGCCTGAGACTCCCAGCCCTGAGAGGGTGGAGAGGAGGCAGAGCCTGAGACGTCCAGCCCTGAGAGGGTAGAGAGGAGGCAGAGCCTGAGACTCCCAGCCCTGACAGGGTGGAGAGGAGGCAGAGCCTGAGACTCCCAGCCCTGACAGGTTGGAGAGGAGGCAGAGCCTGAGACGTCCAGCCCTGAGAGGGTAGAGAGGAGGCAGAGCCTGAGACTCCCAGCCCTGACAGGGTGGAGAGGAGGCAGAGCCTGAGACGTCCAGCCCTGAGAGGGTAGAGAGGAGGCAGAGCCTGAGACGTCCAGCCCTGAGAGGGTGGAGAGGAGGCAGAGCCTGAGACTCCCAGCCCTGACAGGGTGGAGAGGAGGCAGAGCCTGAGACTCCCAGCCCTGAGAGGGTGGAGAGGAGGCAGAGCCTGAGACACCCAACCCTGAGAGGGTGGAAAGTCACCTTAAAGCCTGACTAGTTAGGGTCAAGAAAATTGTTCTGAGAGAGATAATGTGAGAGTTGGTTAGAGACAACATGCTCAAGTGTTTTGGAAAGAAAGTGTTTTGGTCCCGTGTGGCTCAGTTGGTAGAGCATGGCGCTTGCAACGCCAGGGTTGTGGGTTCAATTCCCACGGGGGGACCAGGATGAATATGTATGAACTTTCCAATTTGTAAGTCGCTCTGGATAAGAGCGTCTGCTAAATGACTTAAATGTAAATGTAAATGAAAAGAAAGAAGGGATACCAGTCTGTAGTTTTTGACATTAGAGGAGTCAGGTGTTGGTTTCTTGCGGAGGGGAGCGACTGGCCATTTTGAAGTCAGAGGGGACGCAGCCAGTGATCAGAGAGGAGTTGATGATGGAAGTGAGGAATGAGAGAAGGTCTGTAGAAATAGTCTGGAGAAGTGGGGAGGGGATGGGGTCAAGTGGGCAGGTTGTCGGGCGGCCGGACATCACTAGTCGCAGGATTTCACCTGGAGAAAGAGATCAAGGCGCATGGTAGTTCTGTGTGAGCGGGACCAGTAGACTCAGTGGGCTGAGTGAAAGAGTGGATGTCATCAACCTTTTTTTCAAAGAGGTTAACAAAATGATCCGCAGAGAGGGAGGAGAGAGGGGGAGGAGAGAGGGGGAGGAGGTGGAAGATTAAGAAGGGATGAGAAAGTGGAGAAGAGTTTCCCAGGGTTGGAGGCAAAGCTTGAAATTTAGACTAATAGAAAGTGGCTTTAGCAGCGGATACAGAGGAAGAGAAGATACAGAGGAGGGGGTGAAAGGATAATAGGTCCTTCGGAAGCTTAATTTCCCTCCGTTTCCGCTCAGCTGCCTAAAGCCCTGTTCTGTTAGCACACAGTATGGGGAAGGTTGGGCTGGCCATGAGGAAAGGAAACAGTAAGAGTCAAAGGATGCAGAAAGGGAGGAGAATAGGGTCAAAGAGGCAGCATCAGGAGACAGGAGGGAGAAGGATTTAGCAGAAGGAAGAGAGGATAGGATAGAATTGGGGAGAGTAGTGGGAGAGAGAGAGCGAAGATTGCGGTGGCGAAAGTGGAGGAGAGATTGACTTCATCACTACTTTTATTTATGAGAGGTGTTGACATGTTGAATGCACCGAGCTGTCTGTCCAAACTATTGGCACACAGCTCGGACACCCATGCATACTATGGGAGGCACACAGTACTTGTTACGTCAGGTGTTGGAATAAAACCAAGGTGCAGCGTGGTAAGCGTACATCGTACTTTATTAGATGAACACCAAAAAACAACAAAATATAAACTAACGTAAAGTTCTGCAGGGCTAGACAGCAACTATGCAAAAACAAGATCCCACAAACTCAGGTGGGGAAACAGGCTGCCTAAGTATGATCCCCAATCAGAGACAACGATAGACAGCTGCCTCTGATTGGGAACCATACCCGGCCAACAAAGAATTAGAACACATAGATTTGCCCACCCAAGTAACACCCTGACCTAACCAAAATAGAGAATAAAAAAGGCTCTCTAAGGTCATGGCGTGACAGTACTACATAGAGCCATGACAACATGGAACTGTATTCCACATCAAGTAACTGACTCAAGCACCAAAATTAGATTTAAAAAACAGATTAAAAAAACACCTTATGGAACAGCGGGGACTGTGAAGCAACACAAACATTGGCACACACACACACACACACACACACACACACACACACACACACACACACACACACACACACACACACACACACACACACACACACACACACACACACACACACACACACACACTATACATACACATGGATTTATTACTGTAGATATGTGGTAGTGGTGGAGTAAGGGCCTGAGGGCACACACTGTGTTGTGAATGTATTGTAATGTTTTTTAAATGGTATAAACTGCCTTAATTTTGCTGGACCCCAAGAAGAGTAGCTGCTGCTTTGGCAGCTAATGGGGATCCATAATAAATACAATACAATACAATACAATGCAAAATGACCATCTGGGTAGGGGCTGAGTGGGTAGGATTGGAGGAGAGAGAGACAGAAAAGGAAACAAAGTAGTGATCAGAGACCTGGAGGGGGGTTACAGTAAGATTAGTAGGTAAACAGCCTCTAGTAAAGATGAGATCAAGCTTATTGCCTGCAATGTGAGTGGGAGGTGAGTGGGAAAGGGTTAGGTCAAAAGACGAAAGGAGTGGAAAGAAGTTAATTGAAGTCCGGCGTAGGGAGGTTGAAGTCGCCCAGTATGATGAGTGGTGAGCTATCATCAGGAAATTAGCTTACCAAGGTGTAAGTCTCATTGAGGAGCTCTCCAAGGGCACCTGGTGGGCAATAGATGATAACAATGTTAAACTTGAGTGGGCAGACACCAAACAATATTAGCAACAGTTTTTGGTTCACAAAACAGCTACAACTCAGCAAAAATGTCAAAGTCCGAGTCCCTGAAAGCTGGGAAAGAGACAACATTTTCTAGCTTAAGGGATTTTTGTAGATCGTTTCAGTCGCTAGCTGCAGCGAACTGAAAAAAGCAGCGGCACAGGAATGTTTGCTTTGGAACGGGTGCTGTGTGTCTAGGATAAGGGTTGGTATCTCAGGTAAGGGAGAGTGAGGCCTAAGAGGGATTTTGTAGATGAGCATCAACCAGTGGGTTTTGCATCTCATATAAAGAGAAGGCCTGTTTACAGAGGAATACAAAGCACAGTTACGTGTTCTATAAGAAGCATTGGTGGCAAATCTGATGACCGAATGGTACAGAACATCTGGCTGCTCAAGTGCATCCTTACCTACTGATCTGTAAATTCCGTCTCCGTAATCTAACATGGGTAGGATGGACTTCTGAATCAAAGGTTAGTTTGGCAGCTGGGGTGATGGAGGAGCAATTGCGGTAAATAAAACCGAGTCAAGATTTAACCTTAGCCTGCAGCTTGGTTATGTGATTAGTGACAATATGTCATTGTCATCAGCTGATGTCACAAAGTGCTGTACAGAAACCCAGCCTAAAACCCCAAACAGCAAGCACTGCAGGTGTAAAAGCATGTTGTCTAGGAAAAACTCCCTAGAAAGGCCAGAACCTAGGAAGAAACCTTTGTCAGTTGGCTTTTCATATCTGATCATTCAGAGTATCTCTACCGCTCCTGCTGTCTCTAGAGAGTTGAAAACAGCAGGTCTGGGACAGGTAGCACGTCCGGTGAACAAGTCAGGGTTTCATAGCCGCAGGCAGAACAGTTGAAACTGGAGCAGCAGCACGACCAGGTGGACTAGGGACAGCAAGGAGTCATCAGGCCAGGTAGTCCTGAGACATGGTCCTAGCGCTCAGGTCCTCCGAGAGAGAGAAAGAAAGAAAGAATGAAAAAGAGAAAGAGAGAAAGAAAGAGAGAAAGAAAGAAAGAGAGAAAGAAAGAAAGAAATAAAGAGAAAAAGAGAGAGAGAATTAGAGAGAACATACTAAAATGTACACAGGAGAAATACTCCAGATATAACAGACTGACCCTAGCCCCCCGACACATAAACTACTGCAACATAAATACTGGAGGCTGAGACAGGAGGGGTCAGGAGACACTGTGGCCCCATCCGATGATACCCCCGGACAGGGCCAAACAGGCAGGATATAACCCCACCCACTTTGCCAAAGCACAGCCCCCACGCCACTAGAGGGATATCTTCAACCACCAACTTACCATCCTGAGACAAGGCCGAGTATAGCCCACCAAGATCTGGGCCCACCACAACCCAAGGGGGGGCGCCAACCCAGACAGGAAGATCACGTCAGTGACTCAACCCACTCAAGTGACGCACCCCTCCTAGGGACGGCATGAAAGATCACCAGTAAGCCAGTGACTCAGCCCCTGTAATAGGGTTTGAGGCAGAGAATCCCAGTGGAGAGAGGGGAACCGGCCAGGCAGAGACAGCAAGGGCGGTTTGTTGCTCCAGTGCCTTTCCGTTCACCTTCACACTCCTGGGCCAGACTACACTCAATCATAGGACCTACTGAAGAGATGAGTCGTCAGTGAAGACTTAAAGGTTGAAACCGTGTCTGTGTCTCTCACATGGATAGGCAGACCATTCCATAAAAATGGAGCTCTATAGGAGAAAGCCCTGCCTCCAGCTGTTTGCTTAGAAATTCTAGGGACAGTAAGGAGGCCTGCGTCTTGTGGCCGTAGCTTACGTGTAGGTATGTACGGCAGAACCAATCGAAAGATCTCCCCGTAATGCTTTGCAGGTTAGCAGTAAAACCTTGAAATCAGCCCTTGCCTTAACAGGAAGCCAGTGTAGAGAGGCTAGCACTGGAGTAATATAATAATTTTTTGGGGTTCTAGTCAAGATTCTAGCAGCCGTGTTTAGCACTAACTGAAGTTAATTTAGTGCTTTATCCGGGTAGCCGGAAAGTAGAGCATTGCAGTAGTCTAACCTAAAAGCGACAAAAGCATGGATGAATTTGTCTGCATAATTTTTGGACAGAAATTTTCTGATTTTTGCAATGTTACGTAGATGGAAAAAAGCTGTCCTTGAAACAGTCTTGATATGTTCGTCAAAAGAGAAATCAGGGTCCAGAGTAACGCCGAGGTCCTTCATAGTTTTATTTGAGACGACTGTATAACCATCATGATTAATTGTCAGATTCAACAGAAGGTCTCTTTGTTTCTTGGGACCTATATCTAGCATCTCTGTTTTTTCCTTCCTTATGTCTGAAACACAGGGAGGGCAATTTTGCTTCACCATGTTTCACCGAAATGTACAGCTGTGTGTCGTCCGTGTAACCGATGTGAAATGGCTAGCTAGTTAGCGGTGGTGCGCGCTAATAGCGTTTCAATCGGTGACGTCACTGGCTCTGAGACCTGAAGTAGTTGTTCCCCTTGCTCTGCAAGAGCCACGGCTTTTGTGGAGCGATGGGTAACAATGCTTCGAGGGTGACTGTTGTCTGTGTGCAGAGGGTCCCTGGTTCGAGCCCAGGTAGGGGCGAGGAGAGGGACGGAAGCTAAACTGTTACATCCGCATAGCAGTGAAAGTTAACATTATGTTTCCGAATGACATCACCAAGAGGTAAAATATATAGTGAAAACAATAGTGGTCCTAAACCGGAGCCTTGAGGAACACCAACATTTACAGTTGATTTGTCAGAGGACAAACCTTCCACAGAGACAAACTGATATCTTTCTAACATTCCTCTCAAACAAACCCGGTCTCCCGGGTGGCGCAGTGGTCTAGGGCACTGCATCGCAGTGCTAGCTGCGCCACCAGAGTCTCTGGGTTCGCGCCCAGGCTGGGCTGGGTTCGCGCCCAGGCTCTGTCGCAGCCGGCCGCAACCGGGAGATCCGTGGGGCGACGCACAATTGGCATAGCGTCGTCCGGGTTAGGGAGGGTTTGGCCGGTAGGGAGGGTTTGGCCGGTAGGGATATCCTTGTCTCAGTATGTAAAAATGTAATAAAATGTATGCACTCTACTGTAAGTCGCTCTGGATAAGAGTGTCTGCTCTTGGCCGGTAGGGATATCCTTGTCTCAGTATGTAAAAAAAAAAAATGTAATAAAATGTATGCACTCTACTGTAAGTCGCTCTGGATAAGAGCGTCTGCTAAATGACTAAAATGTAAATGTAAAAATGTAACAGATAACATCTAAACCAGGCCAGAACTTGTCCGTGTAGACCAATTGGGTTTTCAATCTCTCCAAAATAAAATGGGTGATCGATGGTATCAAAAACAGCACTAAGGTCTAGGAGCACGAGGACAGATGCAGAGCTTCGGTCTGACGCCATTAAAATATAATTTACCACCTTCACAAGTGGAATCTCAGTGCTATGATTGGGTCTAAAACAAGACTGAAGCGTTTCGTATACATTGTTTGTCTTCAGGAAGGCAGTGAGTTGATGCACAACAGCTTTTTCAAAAATGTTTGAGAGGAATGGGAGATTAGATATAGGCCGATAGTTTTTTATATTCTCTGGGTCAAGGTTAGGCTTTTTCAAGAGAGGCTTTATTACTGCCACTTTTAGTGAGTTTGGTACACATCCGATGGATAGAGAGCAGCTTATTATGTTCAACATAGGAGTGCCAAGCACAGGAAGCAGCTCTTTCAGTGGATTAGTTGGAATAGGGTTAGACAGCTTCCAACTGCCTGAGCTATGTTGTTGATGTAAATTGAGAAGAGCGATAGGCAGGAGCTGAAAGAGCAGATGTTCAGATTTAACCAATTGTACTCTATGAGACAGGTAATTAGCAAACCAGGCCAGCGACTGCTAAGAGGCACCAATACTGTTTAGTCGACCCACAAGAATGGAATGGTCCGAAGTGTCAAATGCTTTCGCCAGATCAATGAAGATTGCAGCACAACATGTCTTTTTGCACATAGGGCTCTGTTTCAAATGTAGTGCACTATATAGGGAATAGGGTTCTATAGGGCTCTGTTCAAATGTAGTGCACTATATAGGGAATAGGGTGCTATTTGGGACACAGTCCGTGTGGAGGGTGAGGAGTGATATCTGGGTGTTTCACCCAGCAGTCAGAAAACTGCAACCTGATCTTTCCTGTGCTGACAGGAAATGAGGTGGGAGCTAAAATACCAGGATGTTCTGTCTGCTTGATATTTATCTCTGATCTTCAGTGTTCTGTTCACTCAGAGCAAACACACGCCACTCTCTCTCGCTCTCTCTCTGGACATTGGGTAGCAGGCTAGTATTATCTTCTTGCTGTGGGAAAATTGCTATCAAGAGT
This sequence comes from Salvelinus alpinus, assembly GCF_045679555.1. NCBI lineage: Eukaryota > Metazoa > Chordata > Actinopteri > Salmoniformes > Salmonidae > Salvelinus > Salvelinus alpinus. Next base: position 52,721,123 of record NC_092097.1, read on the forward strand.
TGATTATGAACAGCAAAAGTCTACTGCTGTTTAGAGAACATCGTTTCAAACCCAGTCATTCAGCCTTAAGTTCTGTTTCAGTGTATCCTAACAAAAAAAGGCTTTGTTTGTTAATTTCTCCGGTATTATTTTCTTATCCTCTGAAAGTAAAAGTAGCTAACTTTGTCATCATGTATCTATCCAAGAGGGCTCATTTCAAATCTAACCAAATCAAATGTTATTTGTCACATACACGTGTTTTGCAGATGTTATTGCGGGTGTAGCGAAACATGCTTGTTAAAACCATATCTTCGTTGTTTTTTTTTATTTTTAAGAGTGGGCCACTCCTTTCATATTGTTTGTGCTTTTATTGAACAGATGGAACAGTAGAGGTAGGAGGAGTTTGAGGGCAGTGGGTGGGATTTCAACTCATACCAACACACATACTGACATATACAGTATGTGTGCCAGGGTCAGCAGCTCTAACCGTTGGACGCCACAATGACACCAGGTAAGTCTGTCAGTCAGTGTTTATAAAGGTTAGTTGGCCAATGAAGACAAGGGGTGTTGATTGAAAAACACTGTAGGATATACCTGCCTACCAAACAACAGGCCTGAGTAGCCTTTGGGATTTAGAAACAGCAACAGCATCATCGAAACCACAATTTTTTATTTTTTTGTTTTAGGGAATATTTGTAAAGCATAGGATTTACTGACATACTGAAAGGGGTAACAGGCCGACAACTCAATTTACCCAGTTTTCGAGGAAAAGATGAACGGAGCAAAGTACAGAGAGATTCTTGATGAAAACCTGCTCCAGAGTGCTCAGGACCTCAGACTGGGGTGGAAGTTCACCTTCCAACAGGACAACGACCCTAAGCACACAGCCAAGACAACGCAAGAGTGGCTTTGGGACAAGTCTCTGAATGTTCTTGGTTGGTCCAGCCAGAGCCCCGATCAAACATTTCTGGAGAGACCAGAAAAATAGCTGTGCAGTGACGCTCCCCATCCAACCTGACAGAGCTTGAGAGGATCTGCAGAGAAGAATGGGAGAAACTCCCCAAATACATGTGTGCCAAACTTGTAGCGTCATACCCAAGAAGACTCGATGCTGTAATCACTGCCAAAGGTGCTTCAAGAAAGTACTGAGTAAAGGGTCTGAATACTTATGTAAATGTGATATTTAAAAAAATTATAATAATGTAAATTAGCAAATAATGTAAATTAGCAAACATTTTTAAAAAACTGTTTTTGCTTTGCTTTAGTATTGTGTGTAGACTGATGAGGAAAAAAATAAATGTAACAATTTGAGAATAAGGCTGTAACGTAACAATGTGGAAAAAGTCAAGGGGTCTGAACACTTTCCGAATGTACTGTATGCTTTCAACAAGCTTTTAACAGACAAGTAAAGCTTTGAAAATATGTTTTGTTCTGCCCTAAAGCCAAGACTGTATTTTTAAGAATATTGCCCAACAATGCCGTCATTTCTCAACATTTATCAATCTACCGTGCACTACAATAAAATATGAATTTTGTCCATATTTGGGCCAAAGATGGTGGATAATTAACTCAGGCCGTTACCAGCAAGTGGGGTGTCTCACTTCCTCTACCGTCTCTGGCTGCACCCTCAAATTAAAATATGGACCCCGAAACCAGTTCCACTGCTTTTATTTTTTGGCTGGCTCATTAGCTAACGTTACGTGTATGATCTATATAGTAATATTGTTCAAATCAGAAAACTATTTGCATTGCTAGTTATAGGCTAATATTTTTATCTGGACACTTTCTGTTTTTGGTCTTGC